>NW_025936724.1:0-85809 GCF_000764305.2 Hyalella azteca | reverse complement strand
TTTGGAGTTATTTTACCAAAAAATATAATTGATTTCACCACCCGGTCTAAGTTACCCCAAGAGCTGGGGTAACAAAGACCATCACTTTTTTTGAAATTACATAAAGACTATGAGAGGCAGGAGCCAGCAATTTATGGTGAGTGAAGCTAGAGTATAGACCTTTATTTTGCAGGTTTCAATTCAAGTTTAATTTAGCTAGTAAAAAAGTCATTTATAAAAAAGAAAGTGGTCTAAGTTACCCCATTTTACGGTAGCAGCTTATCTCATAATTTTATGTGATATCAAAAACTTTGTTGGTGTTGTCCAATCGTGAGAATTTTTTACAAATGTGGACGTTTTTTTTTTTATTTTAGAATGTATTCATTGCAAAAATGTGTCAGCTAGCCTACAGATAAACGACTAGTTAACTTGATTAGGCATTGGCAACACGGGATTGGATTTCAAAATATAATGTATTTTTATTTGATTGAAAAAATCAAGGTTCATACTCTGCAGTCTGCAGCCATGTCTTTTCAAAAAATATTCAACTTTTGCAATCTGCAGTACTTTAAGGGGAGTGTCTTGGTCCAAAATAGAAAATTTTGGCTTTTCTTCTTTTTATGCTCATCTTGAAGCTTTCATTCTGTAGCGTCTAATGGTACCAAAACCATCTCTGTACATTGTTGATTTATGCATTCATGGCAGATTGTAAGTTACCCTGCGACCTGCGTCAACCCTTTAACAAAAACCTGCCTAAGGAAATTCGAGCCAGGCACATATTAGTGTGCTCTCTCAGCCTCGGGCTTCAGTTATACACAAGCTGTCTTGGGGAGGGTCTTCATGCCATTGTTCTTTGCATGGATGACTCGCTTCAGAGTGAACTAACACTTAACTTGAGTATCTTGGCTACAAGAAATATCTTTATATAGTGCGTGTGCTGTCAGAGGGGGATTTTTGGCTGTCCTGACTCCTGAAAACCTCTAACTGCAAACCTATCTCCTCCTAGAGTTTTGAAGCTACAGCAATGAGATATAGGTATACCATTCAATTTGCAACAAAGAGATCTACAAATTGACGCAGGTGTTTTTCTAATTTCGTTATAGTTTGCATTTTATTTAGCAAAAAGGGGGTTTGGGGAAGGGTAAAACCGAAAAATTTTTGAAAAATTTACAAAAAATGCTCCCACGCGGACAAAAATGGGAATACCAAAAAACGCCTGCACAAATTTGTAGATATGGTCTTTACGCATCAAATGATAAGTGCCTTGACTCTTGATGTCATAGCTTGAAAATCCTAGGAGTAGATAGATTTCTACAGTACCTCCTTTTTTGGCCGTTTCTTAGAATTTCATGTTTTCTATATTTTTTTTTTTTTCACAGGAAACAAAAAGTCTTGAATTCCATTTTACATACGTGTATTAAATTTTGAAGTGATCTGTCCGTAAATAAAAAAGTTTTTTTGGACCAAGCTGCTGCCCTTAATGCTCAGCCCACCAAAATATCCTGCAGAATGTAATGATAATGAGTCAACCCAAAACATTTAGTTGAAGATTGCATAGTTGTGGTCATGTCAGACTGCATAATCACACGTTATTTTCAGGTGCCACTAAAGTGAAGAGCTAAAGATAAAAGTTATTTTATTTTTATTTAGCACCGTAATATTATGGTTGCAATGTTGTACCTTAGAGTATTACAACCTTCATTCAGATTTTCAAGTCTAACTTTATTCCCACCTATTTTTATCCTTTCTATCTTGACTAAAATTTTTGGATCAAAAAGTAGTGGAGGTGGATTGAAAATAATATACAAACCCTAATTTTTAGAATTCCATCCTGATGTGTGGTGTGCCGTACTATGCCGGTGAAAAAATGCGCCGTGTACTGTACTCCTAGAAGGCTAAAATAGTTTAAATTTGGATGTGTGGCAATGCAATTGCACACTGTACACAGGAACATATTTCTGCATTGTGTTGCAGTTGGATATGAGTTGACTAGATTGCTAACATGTCAATTCAGGTTCTAAGAGTCAGCACAGTTATGAATATTCATTCATTGATCACAATTCAGGCGGACATGAATTACAGAACTAAAGAAGGCAACACGGCTTGAGATCTGCCATCGGTGCTTTCTAATGTATGACTGGTTGCAGCATATAGGGTGATCACTGATCAGATAATTACAGTTATATACAGATAACAGTACACACCTATACATCAACATGAGGACTAGGTAAACTCCCAACATCATCCCAGCTGGCAAAATGGACATGGCATAGCATAGTGATGTTGGTGCCTAAGAATAGGCCTGATGTGGTCTGCTGCCAATTCTTGTACATGATTAATACGTAATAACAATATGCTTGAATGGACTGTACAAATTAAATTGATGCAGCATAAATACAGAGCATAAGTAGACTATGTGAGACAGAATATTCAAGAAGAAATTGATCTCTTGAGGAAGACTAGAGTTTTTAGCAGCTTGATAGCATGGTCTCTAGGTGCTAATTTGATATTTTGGCCCAGGTAAAAAATCTTTTGCTGTAACTTCTAATGGATACAGTTTAGTATTGGGTCTAATGGCTTTTCCAAAGTCTATAACTTATTTTACAGAATAAACAAGGGTATTGTTACAAACAATCAAGGAAATTACTCTTCTTGATCCCCAAAGTACATGAGGGTGATCACTATGAATTTGTACAATATCACCTATCTTAACAGTATTACCTATTACCAGTATTACCACATGGTCATCGTAAGTCCTCATGGTCATCATAAGTCCACAAAACCACTGTAAGTCCACACTGTCATGGTGTGTCCACACGCCCATTGTAAGTTCACACAGGAAATATTTACAGCACTGATGGTCAAGAAAAAGGCTAAATAATCAGTACTGTAGCAGAAGGCTGCTATGGTATGTACCGTACCAGTAGATGTTATTACAACATCTTAATGTCATTATGGCATGGCTTGCCATATTTCAAATAAATGTGTGTATCATTACATTGCATTTAAATTTGTAATAATATAATAAGAATTAATTGGTATCATTAAATAGTATAGCCAAACTGGGTATTACCTCCTCATAGTATTTTTTTATGTTGTAATCAATTTTTCTGTTGATTCGATTCAAGATGTACAAAGAATGTGTTTTCAATTGATTATACTTTACTTGTCTGAGAATGAATATTATATACAGAGATTAGTTTTGATAGTTTTATCTAGAAAAATTATGTACAAAGCCTGCATAATTTGATTGAAGCTTGCATTTTAATATGATAGAAAAAAATTTCTGCTGATCAAAACATGTTGACATTTATTAGAACACCAATCAATGCTAAATACTGGATGTCTTCTGGGATTGTCAAAATTTGTATAATCCTGGAAAAATTTGAGCTATTCAAGATTCCTTGTTCAAAAATCCATGATGTATTTTTCAGATTTCAGCATACCTAGTCTCAGCTTTTCTAGTTGTTGCATTGTTTGTAAAAAACTGATCTTCAAGACAATTTTGTGTCCTTTATACTTGTATTGATCTTAATTTGTTGAGCAAAATGACTGCAGTGAAAGGTACCAGAGTAAGTTCTGAAGGTGGGGACATCACAAGTGATGACAACACTTCAGCCTCAGAAGGAGAATATGAAGGCAGTGGTGAAGATGAATCTGGGAGCGAAATTGAGCTCAATGAAAATGGCATAGAAAGTTATGATGAGGTGGAAAGTGATGATAATGAAGATGATTCTGGAAAAGATGTGTCCCAAAATTCAACATTTTTCACAGAAGAAACTTCAATAAAAAAGTCCCAATCAGCACTGGCGTCAGTGCTTGGGTCTTTGCTTAGCAAAAATAAAACGGACAAAGAAATATTGAGCAAGGCAAAAAAGGATAGAGACATCCCTCCAGGAAGGAAGAAGAAACCACAGAAACCACTAGAAATAGTGCTGTCAGATGGCACCATTTCGAAACTTGAAGATGAGGAATCTGTCCCAATAACAATCAAGAAAGAACATGACCAACTAAGACCACTGTCCAAAGTGAGTATTTATTTTAGATTTATCTATCTGTATTTCATTGCATTCAATTTCTCTCTTGTATATTATTTTTTCTCCACTGAATGGTGTAGGTACCGTACATTATTTCTGTTCTTGCTGGTTGATGTTGCAAATCTCACCAATTAGAGCACAGTAAGTTGATTTGAAATTAAAAAAAAAACAATAAGTTGTTGGCATACTTTTTAATCTGCTTCAGCTTGTAAGTCATGGAAAGTTTTAATTATGTACTTCAATATCCTACTGTGGAAACATTTTGTGTTCATGAGTAAATTGTTTTTGATTTTGATTACAGAAGCGGAAAGCAGACACATTGTACAGAACTGCTCAAGAAGACGTCAATGTGGTAAAGGAGAAGAAGCTGAGATCTTTAGCCACTAAGTAAGTGGAATTTGACATGGACCTGTTATTATATACTACTTCTGTAATGATATTTTCCTATTATGCTGTGAAAAACGAAATTGAAAAAAATGACAGAAACGGTTATAATTTGGGCTTTTCACTTGATTTTTATTTTTACTGGCAGAAAGAAATTTGTATTACAAGTTCATTCTCTTGCATGTATTGTGCAGCCACTGCCCAGCAGTTTAACACGATCACAGCTTCTTTGAATCCAAAATATTTTACAGATTTTATTCTTACATTTTGTAAAATATTATGTAACATTCTATGAAATTTTATTTCAAGAGTTATTCATTATGCTTTTACAACAGTTCATTACAGTCCTGACATAAATTTAACAAACAGAATTATTCCCTTCAATACTAAACTGAATGGATGCAACTCTCATACACCAATTGAGAAGTATTCTGATGATGAGGGTAATTTGGGTAAATATTCATGTTCATGAATGAAAATGCTGGAACAATGAGAATATTTTTGAATGTGAATGCACTCAGTCCTTTTGCCATGCATGGACATGGATTTAGTGTATAATTGGGCACTACAGTAAATTGAATTATTTTATTTCTGGCTATTTCATTATTGAGCAGGTTATTGAGAGTAAGTTCTTGCCCTAAAAAAGTGTTTTTCACTTTTAATTATTAAATTTCAGGGGTGTGGTTCAATTGTTTAGTTTTTCACTTTTAATTATTAAATTTCAGGGGTGTGGTTCAATTGTTTAACACTTTGGAGCAATACCGACAAGAGAAGAAGGGAGCCTTCACCCAGGAAAAGAAACGTACTACCCAGGTTTCAGAAATGTCTGCTATTACCTCTGGCAACTCGGGTCTCATCGATTTCTTATCAAAGAAAACCATGGTATTAATCTTTTGTGTTTTTTTGAGGGTTTGCTTAAGCTCTATATTTATTTACAGGACTAAACAAATCATTCAATTCTATAATATCTTCTTTTTGTGCTATTGATTTATACCAAATCTTTCATTTAGAAATTTTTATAAACTCGTAATAACATAGCCTGTCTTTCAAAACTGCTAAAAAATTAAGATTTATAAGTAATTGCTGGAACAGATTGGGTTTGACATTGAACAACATCATCAAAACTCAGTCCATTGGTAGAATAAAATACTTAAAAAAAACTTTTTAAAAAAACACGTTTTTCTTGTGGACTAAAAAGTAGTAAATAAATTATGGTTCGCCCCAAAAAAACGTGTGTCTGGCAGATTTATGATTGAAGCGAAAAGCACACAACACTTAAATTTTGGAAATTTGATGGTGAACGTACACCCCGACCCACGTTTTTTTGGGGCGAACCATAATTTATTTACTACTTTTTAGTCCACAAGAAAAACGTGGTTTTTTAAAAAGTTTTTTTTAAGTATTTTATTTTCTACTTTTTAGTCCACAAGAAAAACGATTAAGATTTGATTAAGTATGACTTGACGTACGTATCGATGATACGCAGCGTTAGCGCCTGCTCGTCTATAACATGAGCGCCCGCACGTCATACTATATATATATAATATATATACTTTACTCAATTAAACTAATTTAGGTCTCTAATTACTAATTTTTATGATTGTATCTGAAATTGTTAGGCGAAAATAGCCTGCATGCCGAATTTCAGATCTCTATAACAGTCAGAAGTGGGCTAATTTTCGTTGTCAATGTTAACAACAAACAAACAAACAAACACGAAGCTAAGCTAAGAAAAACGTGTTAATAAGGGAATTTATTGGCTAATTATTACATAAGGTTAAAGCAAATATTAATTGGTACCTACCGGTAATGTTTCCTAATCAATTGGTGCTATAATTTTTCATTTAACCTGATTAGTTTTCAATTCATTGGTGGGCTTTTCCTATTATATGTGGAATATTTTGATAATCAGTAATATGGCAACGGTTATGAGGACATGTTTACGTCATTTTAATCCAAAGAAAATATTTTAAACTTTATAGTTAGGTAATGGCGTAATGCATTGCATGGAATTTGTTGCGTAGAATGTAATTGATCATTACATGCACATTGAGTGCGCTAACAGATCAAGGAAAAATGTTAAATTGAATTTATTGAAAATTCTGGTTGCCATTGATTTATTTTCATTTTTTGAGCTTTATTGTTTTTATGCCTTTCAGGGAGGAGAAAGGAAGCTGTTCGGCGAAGTTAAGGACGAAGATGACGACCAGATGTGACCAGCCTTGTGATATTAAAAAAAAAGATATCACCTGGTTCTATCTATAACCTTATTAGAATTCATTGCCTTACATGCCTATAAAATTTTTCACCAACTTTTTACCTCACAACAGTATTTACAAATCTATGTATACCACCCATTAGTATAAAAGCTGTGGTTAATAAGTTTCGCTCACACTCCACTTACTGGTCTATTACACCGCTGGCATTTATATGCTAGACGAGTGCCAACTTGACGTAGTATATAATCAACAGGTTCTAAACAAAGTTCTTGAACGTTTTTATAGCCTTCAAATCGGTTTGGAATCGTCAGCAGAGCGGCTTAGCCAACTATTTAAATCCGACGCTACCACAATTCTCTCGCGCAAGCTGTTGTTGGTAGTTATAAAATCCACTTTCGCCCCGCAAGAAAACTACGCGTGCATTCATGACTATGTATTAAGCCAGACGCACAAGCTACTTGAGAGAATGTGTACAACGGCACGAGGCCACTAGGGTAAATCATTGAAGCTTAGTAGTAGGCATAATCATCACAGTAGTCTGATAATTACGTGGTAATGATGAGAAAAATAGCGAAAAAAAATCTTAAAACGAGTGCCGTAGAGTCTGGTAAAATGAATGGGATCGGTGTCGCTGTGTTTGCATCCTGGAGCTGTGTCAGACAAAATATTCGTGTGAAAATATCGTCTGAATGGCCCCTATCGTCTTGAAAATGCAGCTAACTACAAGGCGCATTTAATATCTATGAAGTGATCATAATTGGAGAAATTAATATAACTGATGAAAAAGTGTGTCTAACTGATCTAAAAAGTGTGGGCTGATACGTGGCAGCTGCGGTTTAATGCTGACAAGTGTAAAGTACTTCACCTCGGGAAGAACAATGAACAGCAAGATTACAGTATGAGAAGACATGGTTGCAACGAGAGAGTAATGATTGAAAAGTATAGTGTGGAAAAAGATCTCGGATATCGCCAGTCATGAAAAGATCCGGTCAAATGACACGAGTTTAGATCTATGAACAAGGCACGAAATGGAAAAGAATCGGCGACAGGCCACATCAGGCCTACACTTCAGAGCCGACATCACTATGTTATGTTATGTTATGTCTAAATTAGAAATATTTTCAAATAGTTGAAGGGAGACTTCTTCGCATTGTGAATACATCGATCGCATTGTGAATATAATAATATAGCGGTTTCAGCGTTTGGCCTGTCGCCGATTCTTAACATGGCAGAACCTCCACTTTGTTGCGGGCTTGAACTCGCAACTCGCTGCTTCAAATTTTCTCTGCTTAATTAACCGCCCGGCCTCCTTGCCGATTCTGACCAGAAACTGGCGCACCGAGATGGGATCGAAACCGCGCCTCTCTGCTCCAATCTTGGTACTGAATTTAACCACTGGTCAATTTAATATAATTTTCCTTAAAATTAACATTTAGAATTTCAATAAAAATGAAATTCAATATGCAATTTACTTTAATCTTTCACATTAAAAGGATGTATCATTCTAGTTATTCATAAGTAACGAACGACTTTTAGTAATTTGCAAGCGATTGCTGGGGGCATGAACTACTGCTGACAAAAAGCATCGGACATCACTGAAGCCAGCACACGTTTAGCTGCGTTCCCGTTCAACTTATCATTTTAAAATGGTAAAAAAATTGGGACCGGCGTTGAGAACCAAAAGAGTTATCATAGCTCCCGTCCGGACGTGAGGCGAGTAGTGAAGAACAAAGTTTCAGAAAGTGGACAAAAGAAGAAGTTATCATAGATAAATGGAAAGCATATCAGGCTCATTAAAGATTGAGAGTGCACCACGTACATAAGTTCCATTCATACTGGTACCTATGTGTTAGCGCACTTCCTGTTACAACTGAAGAATACGGAGACGTAGTGGTTATTGTCTGTGGTCGCCTCCAGAAAACGGCTCACTCCGACAATCCACTACAAGAGTGATACGTATAACACAGATACTAAACATTGAACATTAGTACTCAGGAAGTGTTAATTTCATTGACCTTGGCCTTCATAATATACTGCAGCATGACTTCGAAACATTCAGCACAAATATGAACTTCATCACGAAACTTGAGAAGATTAATGCATTCAGGATCTGCGATATCCATTCGTAAGTAAGCTTTGTCTTCGTCGAATTAGCAATCGCGCCAGTTATACAGAGATTTTTAGTTTTGAATTTGGATGAGCTTGCGTGCCGAGTATTAAAATAAATTTAGTGAAAAAAAAAAACAGAACGAAGAGCGACAAAACCGGTAACTGTTACTAAAGAGAATCTAATAATATTAATTGAATTAATCCGATTATCTACATGGACAACTGAGCACAGGAGCGGCAAAGTATACTCAATTCAATACTGTATAGGTTACGGCTCGATACTCTCCCTACAAAGAAATAATGTCTAGATTGCATTTCTTAACAAAAACTTAGTTAATCAAACTAATTTCAAATTAAATTACAGAAGAACAGGAACACAGATCACGTCTAAACATTCCTTAAGAGTTAAGACATACCTCTGAAAGTGCTGAGTTTCACCACACTAATACTTGCACGTCGACCCCAAGTAAGTCCACTAAACGTTGCACGCTGCTACGGGTTTGTCTACAACCCGCTCTATTAGTTCGAGACCTATTACTACAGTTTCTTTCCTTCTTCTTTCTCGCTTCAAAAGAAATCATGAATATTAGTTCAAATATATTCTAATGAACCTGCATACTTCAAAACAATAGAGTACGATTCAGGCTTCGCTGAGTGACGTATCAGTGCATTGTGAGATACGAACTTATTATTCTCTCGTTTCATGATAGTTATCGGTCCCTCGGATGCAAGGTTACTCCTGTTACCAATAAATGGCTAGTTTAAATTATCTTGCAACATTGCATCTTATTCGTGGATCTCAATTTTTTCTGAGTTTTTAAATCGCACTTTCCTTTCCTTAATGCTGGCTTTTCCGTACATTGGTCGATGAAGGCATATTTTCCAATCTTCGTTCCCGAGGCGTCCTATGGACTCGATAAACTAAATTAAGGCGGGGGCTTCACACAAGTGGGAGGATTGTTTCTAGAGCGATATCGAAGTATTACTATTCCAAATTTCTCTTCGAACACTGATCAAAAATCGCTTTTATCGCGTGACTGGTAAATTGTCTTCTTGAAGGAAGGGAACATCAGTAGAGGCAGCGAAATCCACAGCGTCGTTAGAGATTAGCTTTCAGAATCGTACGAGTTGTTCATGATCTCCAGGCATATTTTAGACGTGAGTAAACACATGAACAACTCATTATCTGTCACTCATCTTGCATTGTCTGTACAAGAGATAACGTTGCAGACGATAAGATATCATGGTCATTTTTCATTGCTCTGCATTCGAACGTACGATAGATAGTCGGTCCATGGACTGGTTGTGTGCCAGTGCCGTGGTGGAGGCCTGAATTGTAGCTTTTTACATGTTTCGTTGCTTAATTAACTATGCAGTGTCGCTTACTAAATTAATTATAAGCTGCAAGTGAGGCTAAAGAAGGGTTCTCGTGACAATATTCCATTCATGCCGTCAAGCATGCCGCAATGCCGTTGCTTACCATGTTTTATACAATGTTGCGCTACTATGGATATGAAACAAAATTATGTATATGAAATTCTTGTCGATTCCGTCTCAATTATAATGTGCGCCTTTCTTAAATTAGTTTATCTAATAGTGCCCATTGTACGTATTTTTAATCTCATATTGCAATGTGTGAAAATTAGATCGTGCTGAGGCAAAATCGATGTACTGTAAAACTTGTATATATGTTATTGTTGCGTCCGCGATTTAATTCTGGACTGATTAGATAGCAAGGAAGACTTCCATTGAGGTTTTAAATCTAAATCTGTCTATATTTATGCTGCCTGGTAAGTAGAGGCGTGCTGCTGACGTGTTATTTCACCGAATCGAATTCAATAATGCGTTAATTTTATCGCATGTTTTACTATAGGCTAAATGTAGCTCTACTCATTAGCTGTTCCCGGGAGAATCAAATTATTATTTTAGTTTAATGCTGTTGTCGTGATATGAAAATTTACTTTCCTACTTAAGAACATTCTAGAAAAATTATTATATGACAATTTTGTGCAAATTGACAAGATAAGTTTACTAAAGCAGCGGTGTTTTTGGACTAAGATATACATACCCAATTTATATAATCATGGGAGAAGGTCCTGATCCTGTGCCGAACGGTCAGGACAATTCTGCAATGCCCGACATAGATAAATCGTATAATGGTGAGTCTTCCTTAATGAATAACAGGAAAATATCTAATGACTGTTCTAAATAAACTTATTTGTTAGTGTTCTTATTATAGTATAGTAAATATTCATTGTCTTTCATAGGCAGCGAACTGATTTATGATGGGTTCTTCGAGAGGAAACGCCATTTTCCTCTTTGACGTTATTATTTTTAATTACATTTTTCCATTTAGTGTTGGTCATATATTCATAAAAACCGAAATGCTTCAAGTAATTCAGTTTTTTTAATGCTTGAGGTGCACGTACGGCCAAACGAAATTTTTGGTGAAAATTTCTTTTTAAGTAGGAGAATGTGCCATTGCCGTGCTGACCTAATAATTATCCGAAAACATTTCGACTGACCGAGCGACCGAACGCAATAAATTCTCGAATTTTCACGTATAAAGCCTAACAAATTACACAATTTTAATCTTAAGGAGGTCACTTGGCTACATGCACTTGACGATGTCTGGGTATCGTCGCTGCTGAGATTACCATCAGCAGAGTAGACCAGTGTATAGAGTTGAGTACCATGAATTGGAGCATTGAGAAGTGGGTTCGATCCCAGCTACTTGCGACAGTTCTGCGTGGTGGCCGGGCGGTTTAGCACATAAAATTTGAAGCAGTGAGTTGCGTGTTAGACACCCGCAACAAGCTCTGTAAATTCTGCGATGTTTAGAAATCAGCGACAGATCTAATGGCCTAAACAACGCTGACACCGTTATTTATTGATATATCATTCATTTATTTCCTCATTGGCTTAGCACCGCTCGTCTCGCTGTACAGGGACATGCACCTGCCCTCTGGCGAAAGACCACGCGGAGATGCGGCTGGCTCATACGGAGCGGCTACCCATGAGGGCGCAAGAAGCTTACAAGCTCGTCTTCCAGCAAGAGAAGTTCATGCTGGACGTACTGGCCTCCAGGAAGGCTACCAGTCAGTCTCATTATTGCCATTGTTTGGTTTTGGTTACAGTAAAATTTGGCTCGCTTAAATAAATTTCCAGCAATTTTCAAGACAATTTTGCTCGTCTTCCAGCAGAAGTTCATGCTGGACGTGCTCGCCTCCAGGAAGGCTACCAGTCAGTGTCATTATTGCCATTGTTTGGTTTTGGTTACGGTAAAATTTGGCTCGCTTAAAAAAGTTTTCAGCAATTTTCTTAGATATTAATATCAAGTACGCACTTACTATGATATTAGCATATTACTGGCACAATTTCAGTCATGGAAGAATTTATTTTAAAAATATTACCTTTCTGAAACATTGTCTAGTGCATAGTATCATTTTGACGTTGTTGCTAATTAGTTATGATTAGCACGAGTCAAGGATAAGGAACTAAAGCGACAAGCAAAATGAGTCAGCTCAAATTATTTTACTCACACTGTCCGTGAGAACACATTGATACGGCCACGGTAGATTGATTTTTATATTCATGCTGCCTATCAGCTGTTCCACCTACTCAGGTCGAGCAGCGGCTATATAATCTTTCTTTTTAGCGCATTTTCTCATTTATGGAAAAAATGCACTATTATGCTCGTCATGTCCGTCCGTCTGTCTGTCCGTCCGTGACTTCACGTTTTCGTCGACGAGAAAATGCGCTCTCTGTCACTCACTGCTGTGAGTACTGAGTTATATATTTTGATTATTTAGTGTATTACCTTGATTTGATGAAAGGAATGTGAATGCAATTTTCTCTCTACACAACCAAAATACATATTTGAGGTAATTCTGGTGCTTTGAATCAGAAATTATTACAACAGGAAAACACGTAAGCAGGTGAGTCTTCATGAATAACCGTGCAATTTTTGAAAATTATGTCATGTAAAATTGACTAAAATCTATGGACGTCAGATTACGCGGCTACACCGTGGTCTCCAGATCCCCAGTCGAAGTTGCCACGACGAAGCATCACCTACGACTGCCCTATTCCTCTCACGAGCAAGATGTCCCACTGCTCTGAAACTCAGGTACCTCATTGTGGTATTTTTAAAACCATTTTCGGGACCACCGCGTAGGTTTGCATCGCTTTAACCTAATTTTGGTGGCACAAACTGCGTTCACTGCAGCGAGCAGTACTAGCTAGCTTCTCCATTGCCGAGAGCGCACTAGACTGAGGGAAAGTTTGAGTAGTGTGGACGCTCGTCAGTCGTCCATCTTGTCGGTCAAACTTTGGACTGACATGCAAGACTGACGATAAGTTTGCGCGTGTGGAAACAGCTTAACTCATACTCAACTACTGAAAATCTGAGCACGGATACCTGCAGTAAATGCAATGTTACTAGGGCAGTTCATAGAAATACTAGGGCAGTTCATATAGCTTTCTATCTCACATTTAAATAGAACCGAGGCTTGGGAGTGAAAGCAATTTTGAATATCAGCTAATGCTATTACTTAAGGAATAAAAGTCTCTATAGCTATCGGGATTCAAGAGTTTTGTCATACAGGCATGATACAGTAATTATTGCACTTCATATGAGAGTCAATCCCAATTTTCCCCGCCATGTTGCTATCTCATCGAGTCGCCGGGGTTGTGAACACAAAAATTACAAATAGACGGTAAGAGGTAATTTTAAACGTTTTTCAATACATAATTTCAGTATTTCCATCAAACACTACGGGAAATAACAATATCAAACATGTTGTTTCGGTTCCTCAAACAAAAGAATTTGTTAGTTATGAGTTTCGTGCGTAGTTTTCACATCAAGTATGTTCAGACGATGTCTAACCTACCCGAGCTAGAGAAGTTTAATTGGCCACCATACTACGTAGTTTTCACATCAATTATGTTCAGACGATGTCTCACCTTACCCGAGCTGGAGAAGTTAATTAACGCAGTCACCATCTTACATAGTTTTCACATCAATTATGTTCAGACGATGTGTAACCTAACCCGAGCTGGAGAAGTTTACGCTGTCACCATCTTACGTTGTTTTCACATCAATTATGTTCAGACGATGTCTAACCTAACCCGAGCTGGAGAAGTTTACGTGGTTACCATCCATTAGAAAAGTACCAGGTAACAGTTACAGACAATTAATTTTGGTTCTTACGTAGTTTTCACATCAATTATCTTCAGACGATGTCTAACCTAACCCGAGCTGGAGAAGTTTACGTGGTCAACAATGAGGTAAACAACGAAGGAGTTCCGTTCGCCGACTCGTTCTACATCAGCGTCCACATTTGCATCGTACGAGTCTCAGCCGCGGACGTGCAAGACGATGTCATCGCTGGAGTCACGGAGTGGTGTCAGTACTCCTGCTACTCCAGCGTACAGTACAAGAAGAGCGTCTGGGGAGTCCTTAAAGGTATATATAAGGATATAAACAACGAAAAAACTGTTCTGATAGTAAAAAGTATACGCTTTAATGGCGCTTTATCTTCCAATTCATTATTAAAGAGATTAGTGTTCATGTTTTCATTTGTGTTAAAATGTGTTATCTTGGTGTTGTTCACTGGCTTCAATTTGACGGAAGACATAAACTATAGTGAATAAGTTGAATAAACTACACGACTTACTTATATTTTTTCTGATTAAACTCAGCAAAACATAAACTACGATTTAAATGTGTCAAAGTTTATTATAAATTCTGACCTCAGACCTCAGAATCCAGTGATATTCTTGTTACCTTGATGTGCTCTCGAAACTTTCAATATTAATATTAAACTGTCTTAAATTTAAGCATTTGTACTAAGATCTTTATTTTGATTGGTAAATAACACTTATGTTGAATGCTTTGAACTCTTGCATTGTCTGGTAAATAACATTCGTGTTGAATGCTCTGAACTCTTTAATTGTCAGGTAAATAAAATTTTGTTGAATGCTTTGAATTCTTGAATTGTCAGGTAAATAACCTTGTGTCGAATGCTCTTGAATTGTCAGGTAAATAATATTTATTTCGAATGCTCTGAACTCTTGAATTGTCTGGTAAACAACCTTGAGTTTAATGCTTTGAACTCATTAATTATCCGGTAAATAAAATTTGTGTTGAATGCTTTGAACTCTTGAATTGTCAGGTAAATAACATTTATTTCGAATGCTCTGAACTCTTGAATTGTCAGGTAAATAAAATTTTGTTGAATGCTTTAAATTCTTGAATTGTCAGGTAAATAACCTTGTGTCGAATGCTTTGAACTCTTGCATTGTCTGGTAAATAATATTTATTTGGAATGCTGCGAAGTCTTGAATTGTCTGGTAAATAACATTTATTTCGAATGCTCTGAACTCTTGAATTGTCTGGTAAATAACCTTGCGTTTAATGCTTTGAACTAATTATTTGTCCGGTAAATAAAATTTGTGTTGAATGCTTTGAACTCTTGAATTGTCAGGTAATTAATATTTATTTCTAATGCTCTTAACTCTTAAATTGTCAGGTAAATAATATTTATTTCGAATGCTCTGAACTCTTGAATTGTCTGGTAAACAACCTTGCGTTTAATGCTTTGAACTCTTGAATCGTCAGGTCAGTTGGAGCGTGCCACTTACTCCGGCATGGAGGGCATCCATCGCGATGTTGCGGCGGCGTTGAGAGACTATGCCATCGGTTCCATGTCTGCTTCAGACGTACGCGCTGCCAAAGCTATCGGACAGAACGCACGGAAGAAGAAGAGATCGAAAACGACATCTAGCGACTTCGGCCACTCCAACAAGAAAACAAAAGATGATGCGCAGAGTAAGTTATAATATTGCCTAACGTCCGAAATGCACAAAAAGCTATCATGGATCGTTGTTATGTAGGAATGTTTGGATAATGCCTCCGAATGTTTTAATGTGTTTAATATATAATAGGAAGTTTTTCTGCGCCACTTTTTCCAGGTGCTCCTTGGTTTAATTTTTTGGTTTCTATATATTTATGCGAAACATTAATCATGCAAGCGCAACTCACTAATCGTGCATGTATAGATGCTCTAACAGTTAAATTAAACCCTTTACCGCCGTATGCCACTCTCCGGGAACATAACTTTCAACTTAACTTATACGTAAACTATTGAGTGTAGCAACCTGAGGACATTTGTACGCAACAGAGAACATTTTAAAGTTGTCGTACGTGGCGGCAACCATCAGTGCAAGTCATTTTGCGCTCACTAGAACGTATTCTTTTTGGGAAGTAGGCGCGTGACAATGTTGCTCCGGTTACTAATGTCAGGCGGCAGAGGGTTTAGACGCATAATTTGGGTAGATAAACTTGCAACTCTGCGGAGAAGTTATGAATGTTATCTCAACCAAGATTATAATTTTTCAGTTTTAAATGCAGGTGAATGCTCGTATATTGCAGACCTATACGCTGTCACAGAAAGCTAGTGATAATGAACGTTCAAAAAACTTAAGCACCGTAGATTTTTATGTGATATATTATAACATTTTATACCTAATCCCATACAACCATCTTAGACCAGCTTTTTATTTTATTTTTAATGTTTTAATATATTCATTGTTTTTCTGAAGAATCAATCACAACATGAAGAGCGTTATCTGAACGCAAACGCTGGCGTGGATGTTTTGGCAATCGCTTCTAGCGACTTCATAGCATTGAATTAACTTTATTTTTTTCCGTAGGAATAAGCTGGGCTCACGGTATCCTCAACACTTCACTTGTGCTCTCCGCGTTGCTGCTGGTGGTTCTCAACGTGAATCTCTTCGCTAAAGTTCAGTACTTGGAAACCGTTTCCAAAAATCTGACGCTGGCAAGCCACTGTCCAGCTTTACTTGCAACGCCGTTTACGGATCAGCTTCTCACATCAGACCCGAAGTGAGTTGTGCTGTAAAAAGTTACTCAATGTACAAAAATATAACTCCGTACTCACTGCAGTGAGTGACAGAGAGCGCATTTTCCCGTCGACGAAAACGTGAAGTCACGGACGGACAGACAGACAGACGGACGGACGGACATGGTGAGCTCAATAGCGCCTTTTTTCCATAAATGAGAAAATGCGCTAAAATGTTAATTATATACTTCATTTAGAAGGTAATTGTTGAGCTAGGATGTTATTTCTGTAAGAGGTTAATACAGTCTTTCAGACGTTAATAATTCCTTTGGTAAGCAAAGGATTCTAACAGATTTCTCAAAACGAGCTTAAGTGTCGAAACTTGCTTGTACGGCATTGCGAGTTGCTATGCTGCTCAACTCGCATGCATAGATATAAGCATCATTTGTCGTTGAGGCATCGACAAGTTTATATTATTAAGTGTTGACAAATCTGTAGAGCAAGGCGTGTCCCTAGTGCAGTAGTTCCTAGCTCACATAACAGTTCCCAGGCATCGGTACGTGTTGCGTAAGACCTGAGAACAATATTTTCATCGTGCAGAGTTTTTAAAGAATCTTCCAGCCAATACGATTTGCGAAAATATTTTGAAAATGTGGTTCAAACGTGCGCTTCATAGGTAGCGGATACTTATTTGGCAGCTCCTGTTCTTTTGTTGAAGTTTCAAAGT
This sequence comes from Hyalella azteca, assembly GCF_000764305.2. NCBI lineage: Eukaryota > Metazoa > Arthropoda > Malacostraca > Amphipoda > Hyalellidae > Hyalella > Hyalella azteca. The sequence continues at coordinate 68,489 of NW_025936724.1, read as the reverse complement.
CTAGTATATTTAAAAGAGTAAGTGGTAAAACGTTTCTTTAATTTTTTTGCTGGTATCTAAACTGTCAGTAAAATGAACCGAAAACTAGTGTTGGTTTCCAAAAACCGACCCCGCTTCTCTGTTGTCGTGTGGGGAACTAATACGATTTCTTCATAAAACAAAACAATGTTCAAATAATTGTGGTGTAACCAAATATTGTGACCAAAATTTAGTAAATTTTGAATTTAAGGGAAACGTCACTGTAGCTACCAACAAAGTTTATTGCCTATTTTAGCTCAATTTTTGCGCAGCAGCGATGATCCTCAAGAAATTTGGGAACTAGTGAAGAATTTACTGGCGTCACAAAAAGCAAGTTATTCTGCTGAGCTGCAGCAGATGGGAAGCCACTTGCTGCAGGCCACTCGGGCACTGGATCAGGTAATCTGAATTTGATTAGTTCTACTGCCATTAATATAGTACCAATTTCAGACGACCCCGTTGTAGCAGTACTGCCTTTGTTAACAAGATCAGATCATTGGTAGAACATTTGCCTTTTTAATAATAACGAGATCTGTTATTATTTGATTTCTTGCTAGCGGTTACTGCAGTGCACCGTTGAGAAAACAAGATTGTTTTATAACCTAACCCAATGTCCGAGTTTTTTTTTAGCGATCGAGTGTCACTCGGAGGTCCCATAGATTTGCTGCATTTCCCGTGATGCTCTGGTTGTCCTAGTAGTATTTCTGAACAGCCGCTAATCTTTAGTAATAAATGTATATTATATTAATTGATGAGTTGATAATTGGTGTATTAGATAAGGGTATGCATCAAGCAACTGCAATAGGTTTGCATTTAACGATCAGCCGCTGGTCCCGGAAGGTGCCGGAAGACAGAAGTTGCGTATCGGCTCCAGATTACTGTTCGTTTTGGCAATTTGTAAAGTAGAAAATATCCAACTAAAAATCGCTCACTATCTTGAAAGTGCAGCACTATTGCGGCGTCGTGTAGGTTTGCCTCAGCGTGTGCTTTCTTACAAAAAAAAAAAACCTTCATACCTCAAAACCTTCATTTCATTTTTTTTTCAGGTACGATTAGTAAGCCTTTGCCGATATAACTATTTTGTAATAAAAATTAATGAAACTATGGTAAATTTATGAAATTAATTGTATTCATATTCGAATACGACAGGCTGACTCAGAGCTGCATATCGTTCTGGACCGTCTTCCACATTCCTTGGATGTCCTCGCGGACGCTGTGAAAGAACATATTCGAGAAGAACAAGTCATGGGGAAGATCAGCGACGTGTTCAAGCGCATCGAAACGCGCCAGCTTGACAACAAAGCCCAAACATAACAGTGTGGTGACCACTGGAAAATGTTTCTTTTGTCTACGGTAATTATAAGTGAATCCTGTTAAAAATGGAGGAAAGGCATTCCTTGCCTCAAAAGTTTATGGTTGCACGTACGTATCACCTGTTGAGAATATAGGAACGGGCACATATATTTTTCTAATTAACTGGAAGGTAACAAAACATCGCCGAAGTGTTAAAAAGATTTATTGTTACTACACCGACATAAGAGAGAGGCTCAACTAAGTAAAATGAACTGCAATAAATATAAAGACCATTTTAAATTTCTGATTTTGTAGTGAACGGCCTGATCTAACACTCATTACAAAAATAATGTACAGCGAGAAAGCGCTTAACCTAGTGTCATGATCAACTTGAGAGAGCCGTGTCGGAGTGTGAAAAAATCCTTGTGCGTTTTTAATTTCGTACCACGTCTTGTTAGTGGAACACCAGTGGTTGTTGACATGAAATGCCTTCATTTTTGACAAAAGGAAACGTATAAAATAACCTCAAAATTGTTAAAAGGCACGCAACATCATAGGAAATTCTAGTCTCGAAGGGTTTTGAAGTAATGAGACAATCATATTACAACAAATTACAATCCTTTCATGCGGATTTTATTTTGAAAGTGCAACTCGGGATTCCGCTTCGAAAAAATTATTCTTGCTTAGTGAAGCCGTCAACAACCACAAGTCCTGTCACAAGACGTGGCGTCGGATGCTATAGACCGAAAAAGTGAAAAACTTAAATCTAAAAAATTTTATAACGTAGTAGCAAGTTACAGATAGAAAGAGAGAGATCTAATCTCAGACCGATTGATGCCGAATCGTAAAACTCCAAGTTTGCTTCCTCCATCTTTACTGGAGGAGACCTTGATCCTTCGACAACAATGACCGAGATAGGGGACGATTAAGTAGTATTATTTACGCGGAGTACAGCCTAAACATTGATCCTCAACGAAACTCGACGAGTCGGGTCATCAATAGTAAGTAGTAAAACATTCATATAATGGAGACTCATCACAATTCATCAGCTTTAATTAAAATATTCAGTTAAGATATTTTGCTGCGCATGGAAAGGTGTTCCCCGTTCTATATCACTCCCCGCTTCAGTTGTTTTGCTATAGTTTCTTGCAAAGAGCACGTCTCCAAAACAGCCGTTTGAAATCTTAGATAACTATAGCTCAAGTTACTCAACGCAGGGATACCTTCAACTTAATAACCATGAAGAAGGCGTATTTTGAAGTGCAGATAAACAATATTCGTTTGCGCGGTTCCTATGTGGGAACGAATTAAGCGATTCAATCTCAAGAGCATTAACGCTGACTGAGCCTCGTTGGCGAAACTGAAGTACACTGGAATTACACGGCCAATTGATTAAGTTGACCCTCGTGGAAGGGTATTTATATCGACGATGACCTATGGTACACTAACAGACAAGCCTAGAGTTGGACATTTAGCAAGCATTTAAAAGAATTAACACGCAAGGGCAATATGTCACGTTGGGAACACCAGTTTCTTGACGAAATTATCCAAAAACCGTCAACCTCATTCAACTATTACAGCACTACTGAAGTGAGCAATAATCAATTATCTATAATCATATGCAGCGCTCACAATACTGGCGCATTCTCATTTCTTCACGGCCATACACACAAAAGGTTTGCTCACATTTGCAAGCGGCGTCGGCCAATTTCCTAGTTAAAATTATGGTTTTATTTTTTTACGCAAAAATAAGCTCAAAATGGCTGGTCTTTCATACGCAAATAGAAGAGTATTTTTATTTATAGACAAGAAAAGAAAAATTTTACAGGAATTCATCTACGTGCAATCTTCATCAAAATCCAATTTAGTCAGAACCATAAAAAATCCGCCATTGAAAATGAAGGCAAGCTCGCCCCCAAGTGTCATTATTTAATAGGCAAAAAACCAGTCTTCCACATTAAAACCAAACGAGTTCAGATACAATAACAGCTTCGCAGCCCTCGTACTCAAGTTCAGATAAAAACGAGCGTTTACGGACAGACGTGATGAGTATATTGTAACGTATACGAGAACAGTCAGAAGCTAAGACCGCATTGAAAAAAATAACTTTATTCTTTAGAAATATCAGAGAGCTAGAATACGATGCACTTAAAACTAGTTCATTTGGGAAATCCGCGGCGCCGAACTGAACGACACGGAAAAACAATCTGAGCGCTTGCTGGGATAAACCTCATTTGTTCGAGATAGCAAGTTGGACACAAAGTTATCAAATGAAGAGCTGATTTACGAATCCTAAAATTTCAGGCCTTAATACGGAACTCTGGAGGAGTTCAGTAGCATAGTTCCACACTCAAATGTAGTGAACAATTTTACGTAGTAAACAAATCCAGTAATAGGAAGCGTAAACCAATGGCAAGTAGATATAGCATTTCATTGCGTTTAATTACCATTTAGATAAAACGAAGAGATCAAGGGAAAGAGGAGATAATATTTGGATGCTTAAGGCAAGCGCAAAACTAACAAAAAGACAGGTCAGGTTTCGTTATCCAAACTTGAGTGGGCAAAAATGCCAAGGAATGCTCGACTCGAGAGCTTCAAATGCCCCCAAAGAATCAAAATTGTTCTGTCTAAAGGCCAAAAGAAGCAAAGGCTGCCAAGTGAGCGCTTTCTAGTTGGGACTTAACAATTACTATACAAAAGGGGTGAAGATTCGCTGTATGAAACAAGCTAAAACTCCAAATAAAGTAAAGCTCCTTTCAATTTTAACACCTACTTCGTTATCGTATAATACAAATTGATTTGGTTTACTCTTCATAATCCATATTATCATTGTAGTCGCAATCCTCATCTGCACTTTTGTTACAAAAAAATCATGGGCAACTTTTCAGCCACAGAAACAGTTTACTTTTCCTTCTCTTCGGTTTTCTTGTTGTCATCTTTATCTGCAGCGTCCTCTTCTTTTTGAGCCTTCTCTTTCTCATCAGTCTCCTTCTCCTCTTCCTTCTTTTTCTCTTCCTTGACGTCCTCCTTCTTCTCCTTGGCTTCTTCCTTTTCTTCCTTCTTCTTTTCCTCCTCAGGAGGAGGCTTGGGGAGATGGGAGTTCAAGTCCAATGTCGAGCACATCTCCTCCCAGTCGGGGAAGGCGCGATCCTTGAGGCGGTCACAGAAGCCCTTGAGGTTGGCGCAGTTCTCCAGCAGCCAGTCGCGCAGGCTGTAGCTCACCTCGGGGTCCATGTACACCAACTGCGCCAGGTTCGCGAACGCAACCACGTCAAGCTGAAAAAAATTGGAATTAAATTACATAATTCGGTTATCCAGACACAATTTATTCAAGGACACAATTGTATGTTATTATAAAATTGTTAATTAGATATTAGTTGTTAATTAGAAGCCATTGTATCACGGTTTCAATAGTTTTAATGATACTGAAATATGATATCTCTCAGATTCGTGATAGAAATTTTTATTCTAACAAATTTTAGATGAAAACGATGAATAAGTCGAAAAAATTCGAACACTAGTCTATCATCAAGATAAATAAATTATGAAGCAAAAAACGGCCGTGATATAACGAATTTCTGGCTAACCTCGCTGCATAAATGATCAAGAAAGAACGACGTCGGCCATGATTCCCTATCACATCAAAGCAAAACGTGACGCATAAAAGCCATTAACGATTAGAGCGAAGAAAGGCAAAGACACGATGCGTTCATATCACTGTTGTGGGAGGCGCCTGGTGAATAAATGAGTAGGCAAGCAGCGTGCTTGGAGCGTGAGTCAACGGATGACTCACACAGATCAATATTCCTAAGGTTTACATTGCCCTCATCGAGGCGTTAACACACTAGACATCTTGAGGGCGACTTGAGGGTGACTTAGGAGGTGGAACACATGCGGCGAATTACCGGATGTCCATTGAGAGGTGTTTAGGATGATTAATTTTTGGCTAAAAAATACGGTTTACGGTCAATACTATCGAAAAAAGTACGGTCAACACTTAATTGAATTTAATCCTAAAATTGCAACCTGTTGAACAGTCAATAATAACCACCGTCGCATTCAAGTAAATTCTTAATGATTTCCTGATTAATTGTGCGGGGCAGAACTCGTAATTCAGTTTGTCTTTGCAATCGTTCATTTCGGTTCGTCTTTGCAATCGTTTATTTCGGTTATGTCTTTGCAATCGTTTATTTCGGTTTTTTCTTCGCAATCGTTTATTTCGGTTATGTCTTTGCAATCGTTTATTTCAGATTCCGTCTTTGCAATCGTTTATTTCAACGTTTATTCAAGTTTCTGTCTTTGCAATGGTTTATTTCGGCCTCTGTATTTGCAATCGTTTATTTCTGTTTCTGTCTTTGTAATCGTTTATTTCAACGATCACCTCTGCGAATTCAAGACAAATTTCTGTCGCCACGATCCCCTCCCAACAAAGCCCCGCCCAGCGACCTTTCCCGACTCGTCATCAATCGATGGTGACTCAGGCAAACGCTGCATTCTGCACGGCGCCGAACTTGCGGCATCTCTTCACATCGCGTGAGACGAGGCTTAGAAAATAAGTTTTAATGGGGTTACACCGTCGTTGAGCGCGCAAACGTTCGAAATACATGAAGAACGCCAAAAAAATATAACTCGGTACTCACTGCAGCGAGTGAGAGTGCATTTTCTAGTCGATGAAAACGTGGTCACGGACGGACAGACAGACGGACGGACATGACGAGCACAATAGCGCCTTTTTTCCATAAATGAGAAAATGAGCTAAAAAGCAAGATATAGCAAAATTCTTGAAAATATAGACACAATTAATTCTTTCCGTAGCTAAGTTTGAGGTTATCCGTGTTTGTACATTGTAAGGAAACATGAGCATAATGCTCTCACATTTCGCGACTTGGTTAAGTAAAGCGTGAAATTAATTCAGCCACAAGATTAAGAGATTAATTCAGCCACAAGATTAAGAGATTAATTCAGCCACAAGATTAAGAGATTAATTCAGCCACAAGATTAAGAGATTAATTCAGCCACAAGCCAAGAATTGCCACATTCATTACGAAGTCGCACTTCGCATGTAGGAAATTCGAATATTAAAAAAAGTCCAGCTTTAGACGATGGTACGTTTGCGAATACAGTGACTGGTTAAAGAGTACAACAGAAGCACGCGGAAAGGATAAGACAAATATCCCAAATGAGAAGATGTAGCTTAAAACTCAAATCAAGGCTAAATTCACCAAATGAATTATAATTATTATTATTTGAAGGTGATTATTAATACGTTGGGACAAAGAATTGAGCACGTGTTGAGTGTGTGAATTGCTAAATTGAGCATGAATTGAGCAAAAGAATTGAGCATGTGTTGTACTTTCTACAACACGTTAGTTGCAGTTGGGTAAAGGATCATTAGCGAATGGACTCTCGCCTTTCAAAAAAGGACTTACAGTGGATGGAGTCTCGCCGAAGAAGAACTGCTTGTCGCCGAGCAGGTCGCTGAGAACCTTGAGGTCATTCTGGCCGAACTCTTCGATCTCCTCAGGCTTGTGGACGCCGATGCCGTGAGCGCGAACTTTCTTGGCAGCCTGCGAGAACACAATGTTCATAGAACAGGAACGAAGGATTCTTTAAAATTAAGTATTATAAATTCGTAAAACTAGTGTTTATGTATGGCATATATTGAGAACAAAGATTTGTGTGAATATTAATTCTGAATTAATACAAGGACCGTTTAGTATTATAAACTCATAAAATGAGTGTTTATGTATGGCATATTTTCAAAACAAAGATTTGTGTGAATATAAACAAATATTTGAAAATACCACCAGACGGTGATGGTGATTAAAGCATTTAGTATCGAGTAGAATATCAATTTTGAATTAATACAAGGACCGTTTAGTACGTAATTTTGATGTCAGGTCTGATGTAATAATTTAGAGGCAATAGTGAAGTTAAAAACTAAAACATGTAACTGAATTCTAATTGAATTAATATTAACAAAGCGCTCACGAGAATCACTTAATCTTTAACTTGAGAAATGATTGATCAATGCGTCAAAAAATTCAGACAAAATGCAAAAATTATCTGCCATGACTGGTATGAACCACACAAGATTGAGCAAAACATTCAATTTACAGAGCACGAAAAATCAAAATGAATGAATACATCCATCAATCAACATTTAACTAATCTCTTCATAAAATTAACTGGTAGTTATTTTATAAGACAACATATACTTACGTGAAACATTTATATACATAAACTGCCGTACTCACAAGGATACAAGACAAACAACAGAGACCGAACTGAAGTTAACAATAGGAAACTTAAACGGGGTGACATCAACGTCTTAATGAGATACAGGAACAGATTTTAATACTTGAATACCAGGCCGATCAACAGTTGATGACACCAGAAACATGAACAACAGCATATACTGCCAACAGGGATAGAAAGACTTGCTAGAACTGACTAGAAAACTTTCTCAACGAACAAATTGCAACAATATATTTTAATATTTGAAAAACATTTCCGAGCAGCTGGACACCTCATGATTGCTTCACACCAGAACCAGGAAATCAACAACAACAACAACTATTAACCGATGAAGAAACACTTGCTACAGCCGATGCAAAAACTTTCCCAATCGACGAACATATCTCTACTCAACTAACCCGATACTACTTAGGACGAAAAGCAATCTTTTTCGTAGGGAAAAATATGCATTTGTTTCGAACGCCCCCTCGGAACTTCCTCCATCAGTACCTTTATTTATGCTCTTTATCAGCCACGATTCAAGTTCTCAAACGAATTTGTGACAGCAAAGGAGCTGAATTATTTTTTTTAACCAATGACGTTACTTTACAGTGCATGGAACTACAGTTATTTCAGATTCCATCGAGGTGGCTACGTGTTATCAGATACGGACGCCACCAAATCGTGGAGATAATCTAGGTAAACAATCCTGATCGATAAAATACAACACAGCTATAGGTAAAACGGGATCGGATAACGAATTATTAGTTAGATTCCATGTTTTGAATATTCCATCTGATTTTGAATATTTGACTTTAATAGGATGCAGTTTACTTACCCTCCTCAGGAAAAATTTATAAACTGCGTTGAGGATCGCATTTGGTAACTTAGTGCCGGTAGCTGCTCTGATATCGACTTTATAAGCCTTCAGCATGCGACCAGGGTGCTGTGAGCGCCAAGACTTGACCACCCTGTTGTGTTTTGTAGTTTATTACGAATAATCACGAAACAATTACGGGTAAATTGAGACCCAATGCGCCGGGTCAAGGCCAGTAAGACCGAAATACCACAGTAGGAGTCGACAATGCAACAACAACATCATGTTATCGCAAAATCAATAGTCAATAGAGTGCATCAGCGATTGAACGAGATTACAATGTTGACCGATAATAACACCATGGACGTAAACAAACCAAAGCCAATCACGGAAGGGATCAATCGTAGGGGAATAATTTCAAAACAAAGGGGATCGTAGGAAAGGAAAATAAAATATGATTGAAGCGTCCAGGGTAGCAAAAACAAAAAACAACTCATCATGCCAGCGTCGAACACAACATCGAAGAATTCCATCATCCACAACATCGAAGAATTCCATCATCGTAAACAATTGAGAAAGTTCCCTCGATCAACAATCAACCAAAAATTAATACCAGTACAAACAAACAATCAATCGACAATCAACAAAAATACACAAGAACCGAAATTGAAGCCGCATCAAAAATTTGAAAATAGCAGACCTCAGCATGCAAGCAGAATAATTTTCAGGCAAACAAGCATTAATATAAGATTAACAGAGAAGATGCAGAGACCAGACAACACGTAGCATAGCATATTAAACAAAAATTAATGCAATAGCCCATCGTGCGCGATGTCCTCAGATGCAAGTAGGATGCCCAGGAAGCCGATTCCGTGACCGGAGGACAGGCACGGCAGATGCAAGCGTGCAGCATCGTAAGATAGATCGAACGCAGGCAGATCCGATCAAGGCGAAGGCAGGAAAGCAGGATGCAAACGAGCAGGATGACCAAGATGATCGATCCGTAGCACAGGCAGGCAGGGGGCAGACACGTTGGTCCAAAGCAGTAGATTGGAGAGCCAAGCCGAGGTGTGGAGGATGAGTTCGCGAATGAAAAGCGATGAAGAAAATGGGGAAATAAATATGATGAGAAATCAGACATTAAACAACTGATGAGTCAGAAAAATATAGACTGTTAAGTAGTTGCAGCCGTTGTTCTGGAGCCGGAGCACATCTATAGTGTCACCTACTTGAAGACCATCACAAAGTGCAGCAAACCAAACCATTTTTTTTTTCAAACCATTTTGGAAATTATATGAAACTTGATCGCCCAATGAATTTGCCATTTGGCGATGGCATAGTGTAATAAAAAAGGCAAAAATTTAACATACGCGTAAGAAGGACCAATAAAAAAAGTCCAGGTTGAAGGTCGAAATGCCGAGGATACTTAGCAACAATTTATAACAAACTTGTGCAAATATGTGATGGTCTTCAATTAGCAATAAGAACAATGCACACATTCAACTACAGAAAATAAAGATTATACAACATCATGATATTAATAAGTGATGCATTATAAACAAGCAAAAACTGCGAAGAACAAGTATTGAAATTAAAGAGCACATTATTAGCGAAATTATCCGTGTTAGTAAAAATATGCAATAATACGGCCAGAATATCTATGCACTAAAAGCGCTTGCATTGTTCGCAGCACCATGAGTATGTTGGCTGTTGAAAGTCGAGTGGAAGAGTTAGTTGCAAACATAAGCAGCAACTCCACAATGAAAGAACAACAGTCGTATTCTAAACTGAGGGATCCTAGTATGATCCAAGAATTCCTGGTAGTCTATAACCATGGTCTGATAAGCATAGATTTCATTTGATGAATTCATGAATGAGTTGTGGAAACACATTCATACTAATTGAGTGTCGTGTATTTAGATTTAAATTTCGTTCTAAACGTGTACCAACTAGTCATAAAATTTATTGGAAGGCGCTCAAAAATTCTGAGAGCGCTAACCGAAGATATTTATAAGATCAGTTAGCGTCAACATAATTATAACCTTTTCAAAAGCGAAATAAATAACAATTTTGTTTAAGCAACGTAAAAAAATATTTGTCATTAAAAATTATAGTCGAGTAAATTTCAGTGTGAATGCCCAACATTGGGTGATTGAGGGAACAAAAATATCGTACGATGAGTAAACGAACGCTATCTTAACATAATAAAAACGATCATTGTGTTCAGAAAATGTGAAGCGTTCAGAGAGTGGAATGAATGATGGCAATTGCTTCTACATAGGAATGCGAGGTTGAGGCGGATGTTCTTAATGGCACCTTAACACACTAACTGCATCCTGCCCGTCTGCAGAGTCACCTAATCTCCCAATGAAATACTCATTTGGTACAGAGCGCCAAGGATTAAATCTGGCGTCGGGTTGTCTTCTATAGTTGATGAAAGAAGTTGAAATAAATGTCCATTTCCTCCACGTTGTTTTCATAAGTCTATCAAAATTACCAAGCTGGACGAGAGTAAATAGGGACAGTCATGTTGTTCGGCCGTCAGGTTCCAACGAATCCTCATGCAATTTGCATTCATTCAATCAGTAAGTTGAATTATTTCTCGACAGGAGTGCGAGCTGGCAAGAAATCTACTAAATGAAACGACACACAACTCACGAACAAGCTGTTAAAAAACAAGGACGCAAGATTGTGTAACTGGACACGGAGATGCAATATCGACGAACGAACTAGAGTGCGAACATCGTCAACGTCGTAAATTACGCTAAAAGCCAGAGCACTACCAACTAAATCCGATTATTCAGGCACGGAACAGCTTCTGGATGTCTTTTATTCCCTCCTTAACTCAGCCGCAAAACGTTCAGTGTATTTTGTACAAGGTTAAACTTGGGCTCTAGATCTTCCCACATTATTGACCGGATCCAGAGGATGATAATATTAAACTTTACATCCATATGAGCGACAGGATCTGATTCATGAACATATATCATGATTCACTGCTGAATATTTGATATTTTATGAAGGAGAATTCGGCCACTAGTCAACTGGCAAGTTTGTGCTCTCTTGTCATAAGCCAAGGATTAATAGGAGCCTGAGTATTTTCCTTATAGGTTTAAACACTCAGTAGGCTCTGAAATGAAAGGCTTGGCCAACTAAGTCGTCATGGTGATAGTTGAGGAGATTTATACCAGAAGCTAATCCGTACCTAAACATTGCTAGGGATTTCGACCGAGGTAGGCCAGGCCTAAGTAGCAAGAACAGAATTAGTTTGTGGCAAGAAAAAGACCTGCTTAAACCGGAGCTTGAAGGCAAAATTGAGCACAGCGTTGGGAATGCGAGTGTTGAGCGCTTCTTGCAGGTTGAGTTTAGCAGCGCGAACCCAATCGCCAGGGCAGCGACAGCGCCACCATTTCACGACCCTAATGGTTAAATCAGCGTGAAAATGAGGCTGCTATACGTCAATATTTGCCACTTATGATCAAAGTGGCAAAACTGAAGCGTTTATTTTGCTTCCAGCGTCATCCAATAATTAGATGTTGCGTCAAAAGCAGGAACAAAAAATTAAACGTTCATCTGGAGCGTGAGTGAAGCATCCATCCCTTCGAAAAGGCCGTGAATGGTAAGCATTAGAAATTTAGTAAAAATTCGAAAAGAAGCGAAGATAGATGATTAATGTTGATCTTTCACGCTGCGTTACAGGTACGTCAGAAAAAGCTAGGTTATTAAATGCAGAAGAATACATTTTGGTTGATTTTATCATGTAAAAGAACATGATAAAAACAGTACCCCAAAGGCATTATTTCAGAGCCTCAAGTTCAATGTTAAGAGTATTTTTTCCCAAAATCGTCTTCTGGAATGAAGCACGGAACATTATGCCACAATAGGAAAATGCATAAAATAATGGTTTGGAAGTGAGATACCTTCCGCCAATTAATGGTATTCTTACGGACATTCTTACTTGATAAATAGAGAAAATAGGACAATATTTAAATCGCATTACGTTGTCAGTAAATCACTTCAACAGCATCCACGCAGACTAAAATACTTCGCCTGTAACAAAATTGATTAATAAAGAAGAGAAATTTTCAGATCTAGTTTCAACACACACATTTTTTTTGAAACATCTACTTACGGAATTAATAAAATGTTAGTAAGAAAGTGAGTTCAAAGAGGAGAAAGCCAGACAAATGGTAATCACGATAGCGAGATTAGGCAAAGCTTGTGAAATAAATCATTTCAAGTTTACAGTGAGAGCAGAGAATAGAATTACTTTAGTAATGCTTTCAGAGTCAAATGTGTGATACGGCAAGCAAATGGGTTGAGGCATTCAGCTGAATGTGCGAAATTTCTGCTTTCAATGCACTCGACATAAACCATGTCTCATGCAACGACACTAACGATCCAACCGAAAATCGTTTGAAACTAAAACAATCTTCCCCTCAAATTTTCAACCGATGGCAATTAAGACGACTAAAACCGATCATGATGTCAAACGTTTGGGTTAGATGGCAGTTTATGGTCGGCAGAGCTGTTTATATATTAGCGCAGTTAACATAGTTAGCGGCAGGATGTTGGAGAATGTTTGTTTGTAATGCTGTAGATGTGATAAATTTAACAAATTAAACGGCCGAAAACAGGGTTGTCAAATTTAGCAAGAAAGTAGATCAACTTATGTGTTATAAACTGATAATATCACTGAAATTCGAAACGTTTTGTATAGAAATGACCAATATCGCAAACATGTAGAATATTTTGTACTTATTGCCTATCAACTTTAATTCATTTATTTATTCTTAGTTTCTTTCACATAGTTTCAATTTTTTCAAGTACAGAACAAAGTCATTACATTATTGACCTTTTATAGTCAGAAAAGAAATTTAAAAATGAAGTTATCCTTTAGGTCCATTAAGTATTGAGTTGCAACTTGTTCTGAGACATGACATCGAAATAACTTGTCTAGAATTTTATGTACAATATCGAATGTATTTTCACTCGCGTCAAGACAACCCTGCTTCTTTTAACGAAATGAGTAAATAGAATAAATTCTTTTTATATTCTGAATGACGTCATCAAAATAGTTTTAAAATACAAAACAAATCCGCAACAACATCCTGCCGCCAACTAGATGAATGCCACCAGCAATAACCCACCGCTTTAATTTTACGTTTGAATAAGAAATTCAGTATAATGGCAGGCAGAGGTTTCTGGAGCGTTTGCTGTAGATCAAGTTTGAAGCCGTCGATCAGCAGTTCCGGACGCGTAGTAAAGAAAAATTTGATCACCCTGTGGAAACAACCAAAGCGTTAGTGAATGTTACGTTGGCGTCATGCGGGGTGTTCCAAGTACGGCACCGAGAAAATGTAGGGTACCTTACTGGCGTTTTGCTAGAGCGAAGTTCGAAATCGAGAAAAGGAAGAGGCTGAAATTAGGCCTCATCAAATCGTGGAGGATTTGGAAACGAATTTTTAATAGTGATGTAGTTTATGTAATGAGGTTACAAGAAGTTTCAAACTTAGAAGTAAATGATTTGGTATTATGTTAAGACGAATCCCATACCTGGAAGGGAGAATTATACAGCAAAATATAATTTAGATAATGAGTGGCTACACAATCTAAAGATAATACTATATTAGACATTTTCTGCTGCTGCGAAAGTTGAAGATTATGAAAGAAACTAGATTGAAAAGAATGATATCAATGAACAACACAGTTATGATGAGACTTGTTCTGAGCTCTAAATGAGGACACTACACATCAACCGCTCTGTAAAAGAAATAAGGAGTCACTGTGACTCGTTACTAGGCACACTGTTTTATTTTTACAAGAAGAGACACAAGAATTCGCATTTCAATAATATTATTATCCCGGAAGAAATTTATATAAACTAAATCACATAGTCTCGAATGATGATGTATTCTAAGATTGCACACATAATGTTACAAAAACAAGAAATAAACAGTGCATGATGTTGAAATGAGATACAATAATTTTATATAATAATATAATTGAGCATGATCAGATTAATGATAATATTCTGCTGTATTTCAATGTATAAATAATATAAATTCATAGATAATTTAGGTCTATACACAAATTCAATGTAATGCATCTTTCAAAACTACTCCAATCAAAAGTAACGTAGGTATATAATATGAACCAAACAAGCATACCTCACCTAGCAACTATCATACTTTTTGGAAACGAAATATAACTAAAATGAGTTTAAAAAGTGTGAAACTATACTAAAAGCGCTATGAAAAATTGGCTACAAATGATTACCTAAAACCTAGGCACTTTTACAGAAAAACCTTTTACAAGTTTCCTACAAAATGGTTAAGTACTTCTACAGCAAAACTACTAAAGAACCTCCAACAAAATCAATCAATATTTATGAAGCGAAACTTGTAAAAAATCTCGTACAAAACAGTTAGATATACACTTCAACAACGAAACCTCTAAGGAATCTCCTACTAAATTGTTAACTGATTCCCAAATATTATGGACCATCTTGCTGCACCTATTATAACTAAACTGATGAAAACTTGTGGGATCTAAAAGCACGGATGTCAAAAATAAACCCAATTAAGAATCTCATTTTTGATTAGATTAAAAAATTTTCGAGTAAATGTCTTAAGATAAATAAAATTTCCAGTTACATTGAATAATGATCATGTTGAGATGCATACGCGTTTCGTTAATGAACACTTCAATTTCAATATGTCAAAATTAGCTTCACATGTTCAACTCTATAAATCCACCATGGTCGGTGCAACTTTTTCCTCACAAGAGGAACAATGAGCAAACATATGTGTTTAAAAAATTACTTTTTAAAGACAACACTTCTAAAGGGGCCAGTGTCTCTGATGTTACACATGTACAATGAATTTTTTATATTATTTTTATATATTTTAAAAAATTATTTTTTCAATTGTTTTTAATATTTTTAAAAAATGAAAATTTTTAAATTTTTATTCAGTCAATTGATTCAAGCTTTGTCTCCGACATTACGCAAGTGTAGTGTGCAAAGTTTTCAATCGATTAGACAGTTGTAAGTGTGTTAAATATTTATTTTAAGATTTGTAGCAGACAAATCAACAAAGAAACAAACAAGAAGTGAAGTTAAAGAGAAGTGTTGTAAAAAAGTAGACTCAAATCGCGAACTACGACAATCATTGCGAGGAAGAAAAAGCGCCGTTAGTTATATGAGACATGGTAATACAACATTAGCCGTGAAATTCAGACTTGCTGAACATCAGTGAATACGGAGTGGCAAAGCACTGAATTGAGGGAAACTCTATGAAGTGGTCAGAGGGAATACTAGAGCATGAGGACATAATTCAGCAGCAACAGCAGATGCTGCAAAAGCAGAAATATCATTAACAACATCAGACGCAGCAGCAACATTGGCATCATCACACGCAGCAGCAACATCAGACGCAGCAGCATCATCAGACGCAGCAGCATCATCAGACGCAGCAGCATCATCAGACGCAGCAGCATCATCAGACGCAGCAGCATCATCAGACGCAGCAGCATCATCAGACGCATCAGTAATACAGCATCAACATCCGACGCATCAGTTATAACAGCATCATCAGACGCATCAACATCGGACGCATTAGCAATAACAGCATCATCAGCCGGAACAGCAACATCAAATGCAGCGTCATTATCAGCAACATCAGACGCATCAGTATTAACAGCATCATCAGACACAGCAGCAACCATCAAATGCAGCATCAATATCAGCAACATCAGACGCATCAGCAACATCAGACGCATCAGCAACATCAGACGCATCAGCAACAAGAGCAGACTACTAGCAGCAGCAGCAGCAGACGCGATCAATATCGTCAGACTGGCAGACGCCGCCGAGGGGCGGGCGGCAAGCGTCCAGTAGAGAGCCAGCGGCTGGAACTGAAGGCTACGTGCACAGCAATACAGGCAGAGAGGGTGCGGTCTCTGTAGTAATGAACCTTACACGGATAAAATAATAGAGCACTGGTTTGCGGCTGATGACAGTTAAAAATCACAAAATCCAGCAAAACTTGATCATGAGAAACAACTTAATTCTTTTATTGGGAGAACAGGTCAGAGCGAGTTAAAAGATGATCAGATTGCTAGTGCACATGGGTGCTTTATAGTTTATACCTTGTTGACATCGAAACACATTCATATTTGTGATTGTGAAAAAAAATCAGCGACTAACGATTTAAAATGCACGCAACGACGTTATTTTAATCCAAGTGTTTGATGCCGGAAGCACCAATATCTAGGTTGAATGAACAAAATAATAGCTGGCAGTTTGAGCGCAACAAGCGGAGTGCGGCCAAGCAGGCATCGCAGTTCCAACACACCGGGCGCTGGAGCGAGCAAGGCTAGCCGTATGCCTCTCAGGCCCCTTTCACACAGGGCAGTAAATACTGCCAGCGTCCGACAGTATTTACTGCCGAACCTTAGCGGACATACGAAATGTGCACTGCTGTTCATATTTTATAAAAGATATATTTTCCATAAAATATATAGGTATTTCCATAGAGATGTATTTACATCATTCTCACATAGAGATATACAGTATTTTCATAAAGAAATATTGTTACATAAACATAGAGATGGACTGATGAAGCATAAAGCACTGCAAGACTGATAGATCCCATGCAGCAGTAAAAAGCGCCTCGTGTGAAAGATAGCGCTGTAAATACTGCCGCGGCATTTTTGACGCGCGCAGTATCTACTGCCCTGTGTGAAAGGGGCTTAATTCTACAGTAAGGGAGCAGCGACATCTGGTGGCGGCTGCCTGAGACACGCCATATGGAACTGAACTACTCGAAAAAGCTTTCTTATTTTCGTCGTGGAGTAATTTCAAATATGCTTTCAAGCTGACCTACGATACAATGCGGACAATAATATTTCAAGTACGTTGAAGAGTTCGAGATTGAAATAAGCTGTCATCATTAGTGTTGGTACGCTAAACAAATTCAAATATTAACGGCATGCATGCGCACAGTAGGTTGGTGACTGAAATAGAAACATTTCTTCACGAACTATAGGATAAGTCTGTTCGAGTAAAGTATCTTTTCCGGTAGCCGAACTTTGATAAAGAACTAAAGAATTATCGAGAAATATTATTAGAATTCCTTCACAGGTACTCGTTAGGCAAACATTTCTCTATCGCTATCCCTCACCAATAGCAGACATAGTAAATACGAAGCGCATCTGGGAATCAAATCGATTGAAGCATCTCATAAATAACTATCTGTGTACAAAAACTGGGACGAATTTTCATTGAAATGAAAATGAAACAGCATTTGCAACATTTCCGTGTGGTTAAAACCATAGAATGAGTTTTTTTCGGGATTTTAAAGCCAAACCCATGGTTTGAAAACCATAGAGGTTGCAATAGCGACTTTGGTAAATTTCTGTCTTCAACCCAGTATAATAAGTATGAACGAAATGATTGTGTTCATTATGAACGAAACGTTGGAGTTGGGGGTTGACATCTTGCTATGATGAAGGCAGGGTTGGGCACAGGCAATAAAGTAATAGGGCTACGTGGAGGTCAACGATGTCGTGGGAGCTGAGGCGGGAAGCTACGAAGACGATTTTGAGGATCAGAATATACGGTGAAGATGAATGAGATAAATAGGATACATGAAAATGATAGGAGAATGAAGATAGAACAGAGAGGATAAACAAACGAGCAATGGTAGGGTAAATGCGGGTGCAGAGGAAGTGGTTGAAACTAAGCAGAGGTGTGGAATACCTTGGACGCAGAAAAGGGAAGGTTGGAACCTAGGGAGAGGAAGGGAGGGAGTAAAGAGACAGGCGAAAAAGGTGGGAGTGTGGCTAGGGAGAAGAGGGGGGGAGGGTAGTGGGTTAGATATCATGGAAGTGCAGCTGCACTCGCGATCGCTCGCCGCCATGGAGAGCGGGAGTTGGGGGGAGGGGGTGAGTGGAGAGCGTAATGGAAGCCTTGCGTTCACACACGCAACGCTACTTCTCTCATTTGAAAAAAATTTTATATGAAACGTGTATGAGTCAACCTCTTACATCTGTTCAATACGTAAAAATATCTCACATCAGCATAACACGAAAGACCAAGTTGATACCATAAGAATGTTGAAGGTAATTTAGGTACAATTTAAAATGTGAGGAAGATTTAGCTTGGGAATGTTGCCAGTTTACAACAACAGGGAAGATGGCAACACCAGCAGTGTTGGTGATGGAGTCCAGCGTCACCATGGCGACCAGAGTTACAGAGACTCGCTGACGCTACCGACAGCCAACACAAAGACGGACGCTAACAAATAATTCAGAAGATACTACGTATTGAAGGTTATTTTAATTCATTGGGCAGCGATTAAAAATTCATCTTTAATGTACATTTTATGCGGAGGTCATTACGATGGTATCAAATTTAAATAATTTTGAGGTGATCATTTTAATTTCTAAAATGCAACACTCCAGTCACAATCTCAGTATCCGAGCAGCAGAATTCCGATAATACCAAATTATCGGAATGCATGAACAAATTTTGCGGTACAAAAGTGCGAGTTCCAGGCAAACAGTAACTTCATTTTAAAAACTTTGTTGTTAGCCACCAATATAAAACAAATAATTATCCATTATTGTTCGTTGATCAAACAACTAATATTAGGGTCGGAAAGCACGAACACCCGATTTCACACGGTAGACTATTCCATGCTAAGCTAAATCCACGACCTCATAGAAGAGCTCAGGTGCCGCCGTTGATCCGTTATCACATTAAATCGTGCAGACGTCTTATTTCCAGGTGCTATTGTGCACTTAATATGACCGGGAACCCGGCAGGTGGCGCCGCAACAGGTGCATTCCAAGAATAATTTTTCCGGCTGCGTCCGCTATTCACACCGAGGTTGAGGTTCATTCAAGAAATCAATTATAATTATTTGAACAAATCTGTGAAGGATTATGAAAATTATTTAACACAGAAAAATCACTATCGTTACACGCGTATTACCAAGTGTCATTTGGCAAGCATAGACGGGAGTTGAAAACAGTTTCAGGATAAAATATTGGCGTATGTATCCTTATGGACCGTAGAAAACGTAAGTAAATACGACCCAGAGGAGGATAAAAAAACGATTGTGAGAAACTGTCACCTCGCCTGCAAACGAAAAAAGTACAATATCGACCTCAGACGTTCCTCGTGACCGGTAACAGCAATTAGCAAAAGAAATCGGCGATATAAACGGACTTAGCAATCGAAAACAATCACAATGCATCAAATTACGATTATAACTCTTGTATTAAAAAGGTATGCCACTAAATAGATTTATTTATTTATCGATTTTATGGAATTTATTTAATTAAAAAATCTATTTATTGATTTATGGAATAACGATTTTCGGTTCTAATTGAATACCTCCTTTGAAATTTGCACCAAGAACCTAAGATGCATTAACTACAAGATGCCTCAGCTTCGCGTCCGCATGGCGACTCGAGCAAATTGGCCCAGTTTAAATGCACTAAATATTTATGATGATGTTTTACGACCCTCAGTAAAGTGAGAACACACATGCGGTCTTGAAGTAGGTCGGACTCTGAACCTACAGCAGGCGGTACAAAGGAAAGTTCCCGACACTTCTTTCTTGCACTTTTCGCGCGACTGAGCCATTTTAGCGAGCCTATTGAAGAAGCGTTTGTTTGCACGCATGAGCTTTCTATGCGGTTCGTACGACGCATTCCAAGAGTAAATGCGTATTTCATTTTCAAATATGCATTTTCCAATCAACTATGATTCTAGTTCTCAAACTAATAGGAATATCTAGGGCGCTTGAACAAAACTTGAACTATATAGGGAAACATTCTTAATCAAGTATATATTTATACGTGTAACACGTTATTCGCAATCTTAAGTCATTCATTATTTGAAAACGCATAAACACCGTTACTATAAAACGTTTTTTTAATTATAAATTAGCGACACAAAGGCGATGCACATTAAATGAAGAGCTCATCTTTGAACTGCTACACAAGAGTCGAGTGAGTAACATCCTGAATAAACCGTCAGCATTTTTAAAGATCGACTTTGAATAGTGTCTGCGGATCGAAGAAGCGTCACTGATTTGACATACCACGTAAGATTGCCGACTCATCACTTCATAAAACAAACATTGGACGAGTGTGAGAAACGTTCGAGACGCCACAGGCATAACATCGCAGCTTGGGAGCTGGGAAAATGATCTTTCTGAGACGAGGTTTTCATTACGTTTCCTTGCATCAGCATTCAAAGAACCGATAAACTCCATTTCAGAGTACATGTTTCAATAACTGATCAGAATCAATCAGAATTTTCAAGTAACAGGTTAGAAACAGAAGACGAAATGAATAAGAACTTAAGCTACACAAAATGCTCCAGCAAGGGAAAAGTAGATACTTATCAATATTGCAAAAATGAATGCTATCGTCTGCTGCATCGAAGAATAGACAGGAGAAAAATTGTGAAAATGTAATCCTTGAAGCATATCTGTTTGAAGTAATATCTTCCATGAATATAAATCTCATGGATCATTAATGGTTGTACAATTGAAAAAATATAACTCGTTACTCACTGCAGACAGACAGACGGACATGACGAGCACAATAGCGTTTTTTTCCACAACAGCGAAAAAAGGAAGGGTTCTTACCTTGCCTCTTCAACTTGCCAAAATGTTCGCCATGACAAGCAGCCTTCTTACGTCTCTTAGGGTAAGTCGTAAAAACTAATGGTCACCTCTCATCATTTATGACGATAACATGAGCTCTTCCCTGACCGTCTAATAAACCAAGCGAGGACGACACTAATCCAGACGATGTCAACGATATACCAAATAAAAATGGTCAACTTGGTAGAAAAATTAAGAACGACAAACGCAAGGCTTTATCGCGAACTCTAACAAAGGTCAAATTTAAACGTACTAATGATTGCAACAACTCAATGCGATAGATGCAACTGCTTCAATCGCAGGGCAATCATTTCTAATTTCAAAAACGGCGTTTATGAGACGCCATTCAACGCTAGTGAGTGGCGGCTCTAGTTTGCCAAAAAATAAGTAAAATAGATCATCATAAAGATTCAACTAATTCTCATTGCCAAATAAATCCAGGCCGAAACTAGCCAAGCTTCAATAGCGAATAACTATTCATTGCATTAGATTATTTATAAATATGGTTTCAATAGAATGGACGAACAAATTATTTGTTCGTTAGCTTTTATTGAAATTCGTCATCATGAATGATGACAAAGTTCCTACGAAAACGTCGCACACAAATTATGTAGTTAACTCGTAGTAAAAAAAACAGTAGTGAAAACACCCTCGTAGTTAACTCGTCCCAAATGAAGGACGAGAAAACTAAATGTATTGCCCGAGGCAAATCAACAAGCCAGGGGCTAAGAAAGTCACTGGGCTAGATTGATCAAAACAGTTTATGATCTTTCTTCATTAGGTTAGCGTTGAGAAGTGGCACTGTGGAGTGCGACCTCTCGAACCAACGACTTCCATATAATAGGTTGCTGAAATAATCACCACGTTCACTCACCACACACATAACGGGGCTCTTGTGATGACTACAGCGCTCTCGGGGGAGGCAGTATTTTGTGGGGGGATTGCGTGTAGTGTGTGAGTCTGGGGAGGATATCAACTGCATCTTCAGTTTTAGGTACAAATGACCCCATTAAAAGCAGATCTCTCGCAAATTTTTCGTTTAATCTAAAGTAATGAAGCCATCAAGAAATTACGCGTTGTTTGAAGTTCGGCAACTGTATCAGGAAAGAAAGTTTGTAGATGGACGTTCCATTAATCCCTTAATTCAGTGCGTTCGCTTAATCACTTGATGACGCTTCATAACAGGAATTATCAAATCGTTTTAGAGATAGCGTTCAGTAATAGAGCGGCTTTTTTATAGGTTGTACAATCACTTGGTTACGTCAGATATGTGATAATTTATTTCAAAATGTAAAAACCGTCTGGAACGATTTAAATAAAATTGATGAATGTTCAACATGCAGTCATAACATTTAGAAAACTTTCGCGGATTTCCAATCCTAATAGACGAAAATCCTTACTTTTGGCTCATTTTTCACAGGATATATTTTCCTTCCAAGCACGAATTAAGAATACTTTCAGTTCGACCATCAGGAATGCAGGGAAGCATGGCGGCCGACCGCAGGTAAGGAGGCTAACCGCAACCAGGACACAGCAGTTAAGCCGAGTAAAATGGAACAGGAACAGACATAACAGACATGTCTTCTAAGAATCAAACTCATGAACAGGTGCATTGTGGACTCACAGAAGGCAATTGTTCGCACCAGATGCTTAAATTTATTCCTGCGCTGATTGTCTTAGTGGACATGATGGAGATACTTACATATCCGATGCTCAATGTTCAAATTAATTTTTTAATTGATTTTAAGACTTTGGGTATGAACAGATCACACCTTCCAGCCTGAGCACAACTGGATTTTTGTTGAAGACTTGTACTTCTTGCAGCTTTTGTTTCAGAAATTTACATAAACTTGAGCGCGAAATTATATGTTCACTAATAAACTATTTTATTTTTGATGTTATTCTACTTTTTCATTTTAATCATGAGAAGGCAATCTAGAATATTTTAAACTTATTTTCCGAGAAATTATGACGCATAATATCAAAAAGTAACTACTGTTTGCAAGTAACCAGAATGAGAATAAAGTGATCAGAACTGCACCTGATATAACAATCCATGAGAGAAGAATGTCAGCAGTTTGTAAGAATTACATAGAGATGCCAAATTAAATATGGAAAATCTATCAGCTGCATTACAACGAGACGCTGCATTAAAATAATATTCAAGACAATAAATGCAGAATTTATAACACACAAATGCATTGTTCTATTTTTTGCATGGATAAATATAAAGTGGTGACATTATCACGCTGCACAAATGTAAATTAAAATTCAAGAACTTTAACTAGTACAAAGCGACTCTCAACTGACATTAATAAAGACAGGAAACGGTCTATTGTCACTGCTGTGCCAACACGAGCTGAGAGTTCAGTTGAGCTTATCATGGGCAATAAAAGTAGGTGCATGATGTCATGTACACCTGGAAGTAAATAGTAATAGATGCGTCTGGTGTCGGCAGACAGAAATCTTTATTTACCAACAATCTTGTGATGATTCCAGATCGGTTAATTTGTGATTAGAAACATAAAAGCTTTCATACACGATAACCAAATGGTATTTCGTGAAAGCACATGTGAAAAGTAATAGTACGCGTGGTTCATCTAGCATTTATGACGAACGATGCGTTAATCAAGATTATCGATGTACGAAAACGATTAATCGTACATTCTTAATAAATTATAATCAGAATAAAGATATTCCGGTGGCAGACAAACAAAATTACTCGACGCATTCTTATTAGGAGTATCGCGGAATTTGTCCACATAGATTAGCTGATAGCCAGCATAATGGCTCCCTAAAAATGAAACTTGATTGTACAACAATCAACATGGTTCAACTCCCCACTGCGTATTTGGAATATTTGTCATTTTATCTGCAGAGAGCAACACAGTTTAATTCTATCTTCCGAGATAGAGACGATAATCAGACCCTCGTGCAGCAAACACCGGCTGAATAAACAAACACGCCCATTGCCCTGACTGAAATTGACGTCATACACAAGAAGCTAAGCGACTTGATCGCTGGACTGGTTAGTTCATTCGATGCAGGAAATAGAGCAGACAATGCTGCGAGCGCGGATGGCTGAATGCTGCATACACGGCTGACAGAATGCTGTGTGCACGGCTGACAGAATGCTGCATGAAGGGCTGACAGAATGCTGTGTGCACTGATGACAGAATGCTGCATGAATGGTTGACACAAAGCTGTGTGCACGGCTGTCAGTATGCAGCATGAATAGCTGACAGAATGCGGGACGATAGCAAAGACAAAGTATTTGCAGAAAATGCATTTCATATAGGAATAGAATATTTATATTGCAATCAGAAAATCGAATATTGTTATAATAGTAAAATAAACAGCATGTAACGCTATATTATACAGCAAGACATTTTAACAATAGTTCCAGTACATTGGAAAATATGATGTAAGAAGACGAGCAAAGTAAAGTTGTTATATGAAAATTCGTCCGTCTCCTGAATAATTGTATGCTAAAACAAGGGAGTAGAAAGGAATTCACAATTCAGATGAGCAGCAAAAAACTAGGCGACCGTAAGTCCACACAAAGAACCCAGCTCGGAGCAGCCAAGCCAAGTCTCAGTAACGTGAGAGGCCTGAGCCCCAGAACCCAAGACGCTGCCATGCCGGCAGGAAAACAGCGGTGAGGAGCGACAGAAGGATCATACGAACAGCAGTGAGGAACGACAGAAGGATCATACGAACAGCAGTGAGGAACGACAGAAGGATCATACGAACAGCAGTGAGGAACGACAGAAGGATCATACAAACAGCAGTGAGGAACGACAGAAGGATCGACAGAAGGATCATACGAACAGCAGTGAGGAACGACAGAAGGATCATAGGAACAGCAGTGAGGAGCGACAGAAGGATCATGGGAACCGCAGTGAGGAGCGACAGAAGGATCATACGAACAGCAGTGAGGAACGACAGAAGGATCATACGAACAGAAGTGAGGAGCGACAGAAGGATCATGGGAACCGCAGTGAGGAGCGACAGAAGGATCATAGGGACAGCAGTGAGGAACGACAGAAGGATCATACGAACAGCAGTGAGGAGCGACAGAAGGATCATACGAACAGCAGTGAGGAGCGACAGAAGGATCATACGAACAGCAGTGAGGAGCGACAGAAGGATCATAGGAACAGCAGTGAAGAACGACAGAAGGATGATGCCAACAGTTAGACGAGCGACGGCACATCAAGAAGGCAGTCATAACAATCAACCACCGTAACGAACTATAAACAACAGAATACGAACAGTTAGAATAGTGAAATCAGCCATCACGATAGCAGTATAAAATCCTGCAAACGTAATGGAAGAACAGCTTTTCCAAACGTTCAGATTCGTTCACACAAACAAGATAACCTTACCAAGGCCAGGAATCTATTCTTACGGAAGCGTGAAGAAAATTATGACATTAATTATAAGTGACTAATAGTAATAACGACTAGTAATTAATGAAGAATAAACTTCACGCGAAGATGCCGACTGAAACACGAGTCGCCACTTCTTGACCGTGAAGGCAATAGTTTAATAGGATATGAGAATAGGGAACCCACAGACGTTATTAAAATTAGAACATAGAAGCAGGGAAGAAACGAACCAAGATCAATATAGATAGAGAAGACGATACAAGTGACGAGGAAATGAGATGAGTAATAACAACAGCAGAAAGAAAAAACTTCGCATGGACTCTGATTGAAGGGGAGACGCTCAGCAGGGGAACAAAAATATCAACAAAAAGTGGTGCAACACAACTAGGGGAAACGCCATTACCGCTCATGTAGAGCACAGCGAAGGGAGAAGCTGCCATTGGGAAACCAGAGCTAAATAAACGACTCCTTTGTCGGCCCACAAGACACTACAAAACGGCATAAGGTCCTTACATATCATATGAAATGTAATGCTCATATTACAAAATATGTAAACGACGAAACACGGATAAGAGCTATCATATAAAAATCATTAAGAATTTAGAGAGCCATCTTCGGCAAGGTTCATTGTCCAGCACCAAACAAATAAGTTTCAACAGTCATGAAAGTGGAGCGGCTCTACGTGAGCGATATTCATGCATGCATACATTCATGCGTATGACATACACAGCTTCACGCAAGCACACAAGCAACATTCACACATCAGACTGAACGACACCAATTGAGATAAAGCAGCTCGACAAGGCCATGAGCGTCCGCCACACCACAATGCGCCAGCCATCTTGCCGCCACGAGAACAAGCTGGTGCAGTGGTCCTGAGGCATCTAACAGTTCTTCAAAAACTATTGTGGAGTCGTAAACCTATTAGTCAATTTCTTCTCATTTTCCACATTGATTCTCTAAAATATAGAGAATTCCAACTAATTATTTCTTGTCCAGTAAAAAAGTTGAGTTGCTCGAATGGAATATAAAATGAATACGCCTCCAGTGTTCTTAGAATCAAAACATGATGAAATTAGGTAACGAATACGAAGCATCTGGTCCAGTGAAAGAATAGGGCTAATATTCAAACTTTGGCTGAAATTTAGACCCATGGATAGATTTTGAATAAAAAAAAAAGAGTAAACACAGACACGCGGAATTGTTTTGACTATTTGGGACGGGGCAGACGAGTCTAGCTGACTTATCAGTTACAGAGATCAGTGACCCATGTGGGGCTCAGCCGTCACGGTTGGAATGTCTACCGGCAAGTATAGCCAATATTGGGCACATCAGTTACGGACAGCATGGCAGCCAACCCAAACCATTTTTAAACCAAACCATTAGTAAAAAATATCGTTTGTTTGGAAGAGGATATCGTTTGTTGTATAAAAATATCGTTTGTTGGAACAACATTTAAATTAAATGTAAAAAAGAACAGACAACATTTATTGTTTCATCTTTCAACCTAAAAAAATAAAAAGTTGAGAACGCGAGTTTTCCTGAAACATTCCGAAATTTGACACAACGCGACTGTTTTCTATCTAAGAGATAACGATGACTCGAGTTACGAGGCTAGGGTCAGAGTTTCTGTGAGTGTTGAGAGAAGTTGAAGCTCACCATGCGGGTACGGTTAGGCCTAAACCAAATGACTGCCTTCACCCTAGAGCGTTCCCGTCTCCCGCCTAAACGGGAGAGGTTGAGAACGATGCCATGTTCGTACCACGATGTGGAACTAATGTCTTCTACTCGAGCCAGTGAATAAAACGAGTAGTTGTAAAGCTATAAGACAATTAAATGTATTCGCTCGAACTGATGAGAAGTCATTATTAGCGTGCCATCGGAATTTTAGATGGTTAGACGGTAAAAAATAAAAATAAATATGAACGCATAAACAATTCAGAACTTGAACCCTGTTACAACCATAATATCAGTAGCCAATTAGGCAATTTTTAGTAAGATAGATGCAGTAGAATTTGAAATTGTCGCCTTAGATATGGAATGCGCTAGCAAACTACATCGTTTAAGCTTTACCGTTAACCTAACTAAACACGGTGAGATGTTTAGTGATTGTGGTGATCTTGAGACTGTATTAGTTTAGAAGAGCAATGGCTTGAGTTACGTAAAGCTCATCTTCCGATCCTTCTTTGAACCTTCAGTTAGGTCACAGAAGCCGTAGATCGTGACCGCAGCAACAGCTGCACGCTAAAGCAGCTTTACTGAACGTAAGCTCTTAGTTCTATCTCGTGTGGTGCAATGCACACGGAGTCATGGACAAACTGAATGAAGCAAATTAACGCCACATGGTAGTGTGATAGAAATGTTTCAATAATGTCATCACAACGATTATTGAAACTCGTTTACATGGTTAAAAAATTACGTTGTCACGCACCTCGATACATTATATTTCATAGAATAAGTTATGCTAACACGTGAACTTAGCCGAACACATTTTTCTGTATCGCTCGTATTAATAAACAAAAATTCGGTTTAGTAGAACGATTCCGAAGCTCAAACAAAAATTACGGTATGTTTCAAATGAACTGATCAAATTGTTTCCAAATAACTGCATTTTATAGATCGTTGCCCTGATTCTAGATTTTCTAGAACCAAATCCTCCAAATATCTAGAACCATAGCTACATTTTGTTCAAAATATACAACATTAGGTAAACCTAATGTTACCTTTTTGACGGAAAAGCGGTTTCGGATTATCAATGGACCCTACGACCAATGTTAGTGGTAAATACACTAACTCATTCTTTCTCAAACAAGATTTTTCACTGAATAGAGCATTTACATAATGCACAGCTATATTTAATAGCTAGTTATATTCATAGTCCAATTTTAAAGAACATTTCTAAGAATCTTTTACAAATTTCCTCTGTTATTCGCCTACAATAATTCCGACAAAATTTTGTTCTTTCTTAAGTTGAGTACCTACGTAGCTAATTGATGATAGACGTATACTAAATTGCTATTCAATCACTTGGGTTCAAGGATCTGAAAAAATATTTTAAATACCCAAAAGTTTCTGCTGCTCCAAACAACAATAAAATATGGCACTCCAATTATATATATCGATAGATCTCCTACTTGCCCTGGTCACTACAAAGCTATCTCTTTAGCCTGTTCAATTACATACTACAGGATCACTGTTCAATTATCTACAATGGGATCACTCATCAATTACCTAGGCTAATAGAGGTCCACTGTTTAATTGCCTACTATTGGGTCACTATTCAATTACATACTACAGGATCACTGTTTAATTACCTACTGCAGAATCACTATTCAATTGCCTAATAAAGGATCACTATTCAATTACCTAGTACAGGATCACTAAAAAAATATCAGTTCTAAGATTCAAATTATGAATAGAAAGATTAGATTACTCACCAAGCGAAGTGGTTCTCGATCATGGATATGTTGGAGTGAGCAATGAGTTTCTGTTCCGGGCTGAGGCCGGCGTCCAAATCTGTGTTGAACTTCTCCCCCAACTGCTTGATGATGATGGCCGAATCAGCGATCTCTTCTCCATTGACTTCTACGAATGGAAGCTGTCCTTTTTTGCTCTTGTACTTCATCTTGTGGTCAACATTCTGCAAGACGAAATAGAAATATTTGAGATAGGAGACACGAGTTTTGCCTTCATCTAGTAAACGAAATTCTTACAAGACACAGGCGAGTAATTTTTGCATAGAAGAGGCAGTTCTCGTCCAGCGCAAAGCTTTAGTCCGAAAAAAATGTTCACTTGATGGATATTTTCTCAACGATACACAACTACTATAGGAAGACCATTATATCAGTTTACAGTCATGTTGTGGCTCATTACTGAATTTAGTGCTTATATGCACATAAGTTTACAATGGGACAACCAGTGGAAGGCAGCAAACATACATGGCATATTACACTAGTGTAAAGGGTGACATCCTTGTCGCCCTGAGGCAAGAGGAACGGATGCACCTGCCTGCTTAAAGCTGCTAGGTCTAAAGCGTCGATAGAATGTTGCATCCTAGAACACAAATCAACTAACTGAATGTCTTTTCATCTACAAACTATGTTCATGACGCACCAGAGCACTAAACAATTAACCTTTAATGATGATATCCCTACTGATGTCGTGCATCAACCCAACTAGGTCACGAGAAAACCGAATTAAATTAATTATGACAACAAAACTACATTTGGCATTGTACACAGAAAACTGCAAAACATCAAAAAATTATTAAACTAAAATATTTGCTGGTCTTCATCACTTTTGCTCTGAGCTTTTTTGCCGGCAAGATGTGCGAATTTAGGACATCCAGGTTTTAATTAATCATCAATAACAGGAAATAATACCACTTGAAATCAGAAGCAGTAAAAAATAACAGTGGACATGGAAGCATAACTCCGTTAGCGGTATTATGAAAATATGCCGATTAATAGAAGATGAAATAAAAGAAATAATGATAATAATGAAAAATATAAAAAATAGAAATAAATAAAATAGATCCAGCAGTGCAGAATGCGTACGATAGAAAATACTAAGTTAACTGCGGCAACGCCTAACCCGAGCAACAGGCAGACTAGAAAAATTTTGTGCACGCCTAGAATATCAATGAACGACGTCACCACAGCGGCTTACAGGGTCATGGCGAAAGTGTCTATAAACGGCTCGTGAGGATCGTGAGCACCCCTCACACTATAAATAACGTGAGGATCATGAGAAAGTCACACTATGAATAACGTGAGGATCATGAGCACCTCACACTATAAATAACGGAAGGATCATTAGCACCTCACACTATAAATAACGTGAGGATCATGAGCACCTCACACTATAAATAACGTGAGAATCATGAGCACATCACACTATAAATAAAAGAAAAGCTTCAGCTAGACATGTGATAGCTAACGTAAATAGCTAGACATTTGATAAGCGACTAAAGGTCGAACGGATTTGGAAGAAGGGAGTGTATGAACGAACGAAGATTGCATTTGAAATTATTAAAATTAAATGGAAAAATATCACCACAATCACATTTTCACGTATATAATCTGCATTTGAAAAATATGTCAACATAAAATGAGCTGGACCACAATATCACGTTTCGGAAAAATATTAGTCTGCCAAGCCTAATCTAAAAAATGTCGAGTTAAAGTATATTGCAACATGCAGGAACCCACATGAGTACATTTTCAAAGGGCTATCGAAAGGTTAGGCACTGCATAATGAATATCATGAATCGCTATGTTCTCGAGTTGTTGCGGGGGGAAGCGTGAAAAGAGAGCCCGTCAATCGCGGACACCGCCACGGCGGAGCGTGATCAGATCCCCCATCTCAGAGAGACGATCAATAGGAGCGTACGGGCGGCGAGGGAAGGAACTTTAGGACCGCACCCACTGAGAGGTCGATAACCTTACATGGAACACCCGACAAATGGCACACAAATGACTACAGGAGACGGGTAGTAATTCAATCATGGACTACCGTAACGATATATATTCGGCCAAGTCTATAATCTAGCTAAAAGAGCACCTCAAATAGCACCAAAATAATTTTCTTGTTCAGTTGAAATGAAGCAAAAAATTTCATCAACCCAAAAATATATACCGGTATGACAAAAGAAAAATCTCCGTTGAACTTCAAAAATTCAACACGAATTTCGATGAAAAAAAAATGACCTTTGGGCTTTGATGGAAAAAAGTTTGGGAAAATTGCCACGAGTCTTTTCGAGTTGACAAAACGAGATATGCATTAAAAAACTATGCATGTTGACCACACAGCAAGCTTCAGTCAGCCAATGGTAATGGCCTCCCGTAAATGTAGAACTGCAGGATGTTAGGTGTGCCGCTGTATCATATCTGCCAATTAGTAGCACGCGAGGGGGAAAGTTTTCTACCAAACGTAAAATATTCACAGAATAAGGAGATGTAGGATTTAAATTCTTCACAATCGGGAGCATTTGAAACAAATTTACGATAACAATGAAAGAAAAAAGATTAAAA
This sequence comes from Hyalella azteca, assembly GCF_000764305.2. Taxonomy (NCBI): domain Eukaryota; kingdom Metazoa; phylum Arthropoda; class Malacostraca; order Amphipoda; family Hyalellidae; genus Hyalella; species Hyalella azteca. The sequence goes on along the minus strand of NW_025936724.1, from coordinate 37,015 downwards.
TTATACGTAGCCTTATCTCGAATGTAATTCGTCATACGAATGAAAAATAATAACTTTGACGGGGTTCATATACGCAACCGGTTTCAACAACCACGAGGCTTAGCCATTCTCATGGTTCACAATTCCATGAGGCTCCGACTGTCTCGTGGCTCATACATCCACGAGGCTCCGACAGCCTCATGGATCATCCACGAGGCTCCGACAGTCTCGTGGTTCATGCATCCACGAGGCTCCGACAGACTCATAGTTCATCCACGAGGCTCCGACAGTCTCGTGGTTCATGCATCCACGAGGCTCCGAGCCTCCGACAGACTCATAGTTCATCCACGAGGCTCCGACAGTCTCATGGTTCATGCATACACAAGGCTCAGACAGTCTCATGGCTCATACATCCACGAGGTTCCGAAAATCTCATGGCTCATACATACACGAGGCTCGAATGTCAGGACCCAGGCAAGTAGGGTTGGCAACGGAGGCGCAGCATAGAATATGGCATGCAGGACCGACCGCATGGCAGCGCAGGAGCTACGTTCCAGCAAACACCAATTGCTCGACCCTCGATCGAACTCGTCGAGCGCGACACTTGTTCAACCGCAGCCTTCGCCATCGCAACGGCAATGCCACGTAAAGTGAGAGTTAACTAACTGTACACGTGCCTAATAACAGATTGTGATGGCGATATTCCAGCAATCGGTAGAATTTAAGAATCAGCATATCGACAACATTTGTGAACCGAAATCTTAGCGGGATAATATCAGATAAGATATTCCACATCATTTCTTAGAGCATGGATTCCATGCAAATTTTTCACCGAAGTCATAACGACATGCTACACGTGAAAAATTCTGGTAGCTTGAGTCAAGATCTCCCGAACGACCTCTGTCGAAGATCACAGAGAAGCTATCGAGTGGAAGCGAACTCGATGGCTCATTGAAGTGACCTTGAAACCGGTTTTGGGAACCAGCTCAGCGAACTACTATTCCTAGAGCAAGATGGTCGGCAACAAGAACTCTACTCGACCTATGTCGTTACTTCATCACAATAACATAGTCAGTATGAATGACGTTTGGTATTAAAGATAAAACATTTAATCATTGGGATAATTACCTGTTACGACGCAAGTCGACAAAGTCATCCTTGAGTAAAAAAAAAACTATCATTGACCATGTGTTATTAAAGTCTTTGTAAAATTACGAGGAAAAGCGATTTAAATGATAGGATGAACAAATTCATTCTAAGGCCATTCATAATTTTTAATTGGTCAAGAAAGTGCAACCATGCACATTCAGTCAATTTATATTTCGTATTGAATAGCCGATCAAAAACTAAATCCATCCAAGCTAACGAAATACAGCGAATCACGCAGCATCATAGACAAACAAATATAATTCCTAGCTAAATATAATCTCTCCAGCTAATGTTGGCTGGAGGTTACTTGAAGTAATCGCACGCAAGGGAAGTCTCGAAAGTTCTCAAGCGACCAAAACACACGCTGCTCATGGCCGTGCACTAGAATAGGACGGCGTCGAAACCACAAATGAGGCTGTAAAGCCTGTTTCACAGTTAAAATTGTGCGCTGCAACCAGAGTCCTGCGTTACAAGCCTTGGTTGTCATATTATTCGAAATATCTTACGGTCATTTATCGCGTATGAATAATATTTAAGCAGTAGATAATACACGGATCGATAGCAATGACACGAGATCTCATAGTTTCTTCTGTTGGGCTCTTGAACCGCACGTGTCCTTTTGACTTTAATCGAAACCTCTCGAATACCAAAAAATTTCACAAGCAGAAATTACAGAAGCCAGTGCTGTTTCATATATAAACAATTATTAGCAGATATTAGTTGTAAATGTTTGCAGCATGGAGTTTGACCGTTTAGCATTTAGCTAATCACGTTCTTGACACAAGATTGTGAAAACTTCTGCAGGGTGTTAAAATAAATATTGTATCAATGAACCGTCTAATCTACCGTTATAATCTATAATAATTTGACTTAAAACGGAGACCAGGAGCACAAGAACAGGAAACTAACTAACGATAACGACCATCAGCGGCATTGATCGTGGTAATGTAACAGGCACGACACGAGGTGAAGGAGAGTGGGTACGCTAACCTAACCCTCTATTACTCGATCGATAAAGTGTACCCGACAGCTGCACTAACACTTGTGTAATGGTAATATTAGATGACTTAGAAAGGTTGTGTTCCCAACCGAAAATGCTCATGACATTGCAGCTTTTTATGACGTACTGTCACGATATTACGCAAGTTTCAGCGAGTCAAAGTGATAATTAAAAATTAGGAACTTGCTCAACCAAAAACCATAGAAATATTATGAAGGATCCTCAGATGGCTGAATATCAGGAGTCACCGTACAAAGTCGCTCAAGCCTCAACTTATCAGTTGCTCGGATGCAAACGGCTTCACGCCACATCACGTGAAACCGAATATCGGCCAAGGAAGCGGTTTACCGCACGAATACTGAGCTATCGCAGCCAGCAAATTTAACCGAACTAAATTTGTACCACAAAAATTTGTGGCGTGAGCGAGAAAGCTATCAAAGTAACCAGAAGAAAGCCAGCAACTGTAGAAATAGGAACATTTCTCAAATGACGGCAACCAGCGTCTCGTGAGGACTTGACAATGAACAATTGGGTCTGCACATTTTTATTCCTATTTCCATTAGGCAAGGGGATGAAATTACCACGATTTAATGAAATAATATTGCCTTGTACGGAATAGAAAGATTCCAACATTAAAATGATGACCCATCTATTAATACATGTTAACATTTCAAATAAAAAACCAACAGGAAAATGAGAAAAGTCAAGCAGGCGTCCGCGTCACCCAAACCCAAGAAACATGGGTAGAAGCGAGCGTCTGGCACACCCGAGAAATAGGAACGAGTTATTAATTCATTAAATTGTTTTCCAAAATTGAGCAAGAGTTTATTTTGAAGTTGCTTTAGGCAAATATAGGAGGATTAATCTATAACATTCGAAATTTAAAGGCTTAAGCTCATGCGGCAGCTTTGCACAAAACATGTACCGGCAACAGCACACAAGGACGGACCTCCGATGAGAGACTGTCTGACAAAAGCGTTACTGAAATAGTAACTACCTACTTCTTCCTTGCACTCGGTGAACTAACCAAAAGAACACAGAAAATGATCGTTTCAAACATGGTTGTTGCGTATTTCATTCGGAAGGCTAGCCCGATGAATTATTATTTACTTAATCAGTTACATGATCACACGGACTGGAACATTATTGACAGTTGGCTTCGTTCTCACTCACCTCATACTTGAGTCCCGCCAGCCTGAGCCAAGTCTCCACCTTGAGACAGTATGGGGACAAGGATGGCAGTACTGGAGTACGCATGAACTGGTACAGATACACCACATCGGGCTGGTAATCAGCCTTGTGTACGGTAGGTTTAGGTGGAGCGGGTTCTTTCTTGGGTTTAGCAGCTTTGTCGGAAGAATCCTTCTCTTTGTCCTCCTTTTCCGCTTTATCGTCGCTCTTCTCCTCTGCGTTTTTCGCAGCCTCTTCTTCTTTCTTTACATCTTCTTTGACTTCTTCAACATTCTTCTCCTCTGCCTGCTGTTCAACAGGCTTTGTTTCAGTGTCGGTAGTCATGGTTAAAACTAGTAACTTCACTAACACCGGTTACCAGTAAAGAATGAGCGTTCAGGAGCTTCACACCACCGCCTATGAAGCACACAACTCACTGACTGAAGAGCCGAAGCCGCGCCCGCTGCAGACGCGTCCGCGCAGACGTCGCAGCCACGCCGCCGCGCCCTTCTCCCGTAATGAATAAGCTACAGGAATGTTATACTTTTTCCGGATATTTCAGCAGCCTTAGATAAATAAAACGTATGAATTTGCAGAATATTAAAATTATAACATTCAATCTAACTCATAACTCAAAATCATTCATGAATCTAATGTAATTCATTTCGATTTATAGAAATACACACAATGGTCGACGCGGCTATGTAGAGATGTGGCGTTGCCCGCCATTTTTAAAGGTCTGCCGGTACTAGAGTCTGCTATTCTAGTTCGTGCCGTAAATATTATGTACCTCAATTCGGCCTTATCTTCCTATTCTTTCTCAAGTTTGGAGCATGATAAATATCTTTTAGTTCTTTAAGCATTTGTGGGAATATAAACTAAATTGGTGCACCTTACTTGGTCATGCAATCATAAAAAGCTAACCAAGGATAGCTCTCAAACACGACCTTTCAATAGTGAACAGCGCAGCGCTCCGTTTTTAGCCTATTTATGCAGTCAAGTAGGGTTCTACTATGAGCGTGAGTTTTGCGATCATAATAGACCAAATTTTATGTCAATGAGTAAAATATTGAAATTAGACAAAAGAAATTAATTTAGTGTATTAACTGAGAAGATGTGTACCGTGTAATATATTTTTGATTACTTTGTGATAGTAACGAAGTCTTGTGTACATCGGTTCATCACAATATGATAAATACATCTAATAATCTAGCAGTCATTTAACCAGTAAACTTCCGACAACCAGAAGAATTTTCGAGCATGAGTTAACATTTAATCTGTGGAACAAGATAAGTATTATTTTTTTTATCAGTCGTTAAGATAACACGTCTGGCAGGGGCAGCTGCGCTGTAAGGTCAGACGGTCTACAGTGCCCGTGAAAACTATGCTCCTGGGAGCCGTTATCTAACTCAAGTGGGGCGCTGACTTGAGAAGGAATTGCGTTTGCATGGGGAAAAGCAAAATCAAAACATGTCTCTGAATCTCGCAGATCTTCTGTGTATAAGTAACGAAATTAATGTTTTAATGTACACATTCAGCTTGTATAATTGTTCTTGTTCATACAATTGTTTATAATGCAGTTTATATAATTGTTCTCTGAAAATTGTTTTATTTCCAGTTTTCATTGTTTTATTAAAAAAACGAGGACCAAACAACAATGATATATATTAACAGCGCTCAAATATCATTCAACGAATTCATTATAAACCTAACCCATCAAAAATAATTTCTAAGATTGTCAGTGCATGTTTATATAATGCAGACATATATAATATAATATATTATAATTTAAAATAATTTAATTATATAATATAATACTAGAGACACTAGCAGTGACCTCAAAAGCTACACGCGGAAATTGCAAGCCTAGTTCACAGAAACAATAAATCCAGTCCTTATGAAATAATTTGTGATGAAAGCACAAAGTTCTGATAAGATAAGATAACTGAAATTTCTTTCCGTGAGATATCATGATCACGTTAAAAGTTAAGATGCTTGTAAACGATCGTTTCGTTGAAATAAAAACATAAAAAGTCCAATTTTCTTGATAAAAACTTTCACAGTGAGAGAAAGCAACAGCAGGAGAAAATGAGCGTCATGGAAAAAGCGCCAATAAAAGTTGGCGTCTCGCCAAGCGTTGACTGTCGCGAACAAATTTATTTCACAAGTTCCCCCATTAGTTACGATGGAGACGTCATTTCTGAGACGACTTTCAACCTTGAAAAAATATCTCTTTCGCTTGTCATCCATGCCTGGGTTGTCTATGGTCAATTACTATCATAAAGAATTATAAGGGGACTTTTGATTCAGGGGGTCGATCTATAGTCACGGAGGTTAATAAGATACGGTTTTATTGTGAAGTTGATATTCCTTTCTTAAGGATTTTGGTATCGAAGTTATTCAGGTGAATCTTGTTTCCCTATTTTGTTGAAGGTTTTATGAATTAATTAACTGGCTAGATTTGTTATTTGTTGACGCTGGTACTGATATTATACTGATGTTTACTGTTTAACAATAAAATTATTGCTGCTGTTATAAGTTCTATTCTAAATTATGTATAGGCTTTTAAATGTTTCAACATGAGATTACAGCGTTCACATAGCATAAATGCTCGCTCATATTTTGTAGAAATTGCTTGTTATCCTATATATTTAAAACAAAATGTCATAATACTTCTACTGGTCTTTCCTCCAGCAATCTTCAATGGCGCAATAGCAGCAGAAGCAACCACCCTCCTCAATATGTCCCTGAAAAGGGCACTCCTATAAGCACCCTATTATGAATGATGACTTGCACGACCCCATCACTCTCGATTATAACTCTGCAAATAAAAAGCTTATGCGCTGAGAGAATGAATACGAACTATTCAGATGAAAGTAAATGGATGAATTACGAGGCCATTGGGACATCGATTAGACTGGGACGTATACACTGAACTCGTCTTGAAGTCAAACGAATGCTTTCATTAAAATTAAGTGAAACTCTTTCCGTTATGTGATTTTAAATACATGTTAACAGTACAAATTATTCTATGAATGATGTATGACTGAGACTTGAAGGTATAGGCTTGTAGTCTTCCACCTTCCAGACAATTATTGAAAGTTTCGTTTCGTATTCTACTATCATCAGGCAATTATTAAAATTTTAATGTCTGATCTTGCAACAAAGATAGAAAGTTATGTAGTTTTCTATCCACAGACTACGATGGAAAGTTATGTAGTCTTCTATCCTCAGACTAGGATGAAAATTTATGTAGTCTTCTAACCTCAGACTAGGATAGAAAGTTAAGTAGTCTTCTATCCTCAGACTAGTATAGAATGTTATGTATTCTTCCATCCTCAGACTAGTATAGAATGTTATGTAGTCTTCTATCCTCAGACTAGCATAGAATGTTATGTATTCTTCCATTATATTATATTATATAAGATATTATCAGCATATTACATTGCATTACAAGTTGATATAACATCAGCGGATCAGGATGATATTATATCAGGTAACGGTGATAGATCAGGAACAAGCGACTTGAGAAAATAATTAATGTTACATAATATATCATTCGCTCTATTGAAAATATAATCTCTTTTAATTATAGACCTTCCAAGTAAATTAAATTCATGAATAAATAGTTAACTTTTGTGACGGTGTCCAATTTTCTTCTCCACCGTATCTTTTTCAGTGTATATTCGTAGTTCAAGCTTCACTAGGAACGACGACGCGGGCTAGCCTGTTTGTTTTCATAAGTCCTTTGCATTGGCGAAGAGATCCGCGCCGTTCCGAGCAGCCTTATCCCTATAGCTGTGGCTTTGCGGTAATATCCCTTCGTGACTCAATAAACAAACCTCATCCTTTGGTAAACTTCTGTCACGAATAGATAACCACCCCGGCAGTCAGATATAGAGGTGATAAAGCTGTGGACTTTGATTTACCACATAAGCCAGAAACCTTTAAGTCTCCACGAATGTTATTATCTTAGCTAGGTTTATTTTTGTGCGAGTACAGCACCTCAAATTTGTTGGACATGTTAGAGTTTACCAGATCAGTACTTGAGATCTCTGAACAATTCTAATCAACCTAGTGTAAAAAACTTATTTTTAAAAATATATTCATGATATACACTCGTAGAATCCGACAATAATTGAATTTTATATTGATTGCAAATTTTCCAATTTAAATTCTAAGAATGGTAAATATAATTCTATTACACTCTTCCGAATGAAAGTTCTCCTTAAATTTGCTCACTTGTATTTATATATATATATGGCTAATAATAATAATAGTTAAGACAATAGTAATATTATTAATATTTGGAGTAAAGTTAATTTAACGAGGACCATGCTAGGAAGCTATATTTTAACGGTGCAGGAGTAACGCGGTAACGTACAAAAATTCGTTGTGTGATTGATCACGTTGCGCGTCCCACTCAGAGCAGTAGGCCTAAACCCCTCACTCGTCTCTCAACGATCCATTTATTATGCGAACTATTCATCTCCAGGAGCCAGCTAGCATTCTTGACAATTGTAATTTGTATAATTTTGCTTACAAATGCTAATTTTAGCCAAAAATTTATGACTAATATTGTGACTATACAGCTTGAACACAACCTTTTGACAAATCACGTGCTCAATAAGATTTTGCTTCATCAACCAAAGGTCGCGATGAGCGAGTAAATGTCACTCCTGTTTAATTTATTAGATGCAATAATGCATAGTTTGCCCTCATTTTGGCACTAGACATCCAGGTTCCTACGTATTAATTCCTAATCTATTAAAATGAGAACAGCATTTAAACTACATTTTCTTAGCATTGTAACTTTATTACCGCTCGCGCAGATGCATGCGGTACAGTGTCAATACGAATATAATGGTATAGATGGCTCATTCAATTTAATTAAGTCTGACCGACTTATCAATATTAGCCTTTTCGTGGCTGTTACTATGGTTATCGGACTAGAAATTATTTACAATTAAATTGCATCGAAGATGAGCCCATACTTTTACGGCTACAATCATCATATGTATTGACAGTTTCAGGACTGGCAGGAATAATTCAGGAATTTCTCCAGTGTCAGGAATAACACATTGCGGCCTATGTACAGGTAGCGGCTGAGTTCTCGTCTGTGATTGGTGGGTTTGACTTGAAAGGCCGTCAGTGATTGGCCGAGTTACGAACTTGTAACTTATGTTGATAGTACGTCCCCTGAATATTTATCCACTCAGCCAGGCTGTGTACGTCATTCTATTTCTGCATTCTCATAGAACTGCTCATGCTTTTAAAGAAAACCAGAATTTCACGAGCACTCGCCACTCAAGCTGGATATTTTATTTTATTTTTTTTTCCGCCATGACAACGGGCACTCACGCTGTATTTTAAATTTTATTTTATTTTTTTTCCGCCATGACAACGGGCACTCACGCTGTATTTTAAATTTTATTTTATTTATTTTTCGCCATGACAGCGGGTACTCACGCTGTATTTTTTATATTTTATTTTTTCGCCATGACAGCAGGCACTCACGCTGTATGTTTTATTTTATTTTAATTTTTTTTTCGCCATGACAGCGGGCACTCACGCTGTCATGGCGGATACCATGAATACACTTGGAGTCGCGGCCGACGTACGGTGAGGGCAGACGTGAGCTAATCCATCACGGAAGCCAAGGCTTGCTTGTGCTTCCTACAGGCTAAACAAAGGCGCCCTTTACCGTCGGGGAGCCGTTACTTTCTTTGCCACTTAAAAACATAACCAAAGCCGTTCACTTACTTCACTATAACGAGCAAAATGTTTCCTTCCTGTTAGATTGCTTCATTGAGAACTGATTATTCGGACCGCTTGCGCTCCACATATTGACGGTTTCATTCAGGACTGAATTCCTTGATTTAGGCAAAAGGGAAGAAGGAAACAAGTTTTATTTGTGTTCAGGACATTCATATGTAGAAGAACAATATACGTTTATGCTAAATATTGTTGAGTTGTGAAAAGTGAATCTGAACTCCCAACAACACGTCAATTATTTAAATATTGTTAATAATTATTTAATTGATGTTATAATATATTATTGCAATAGTGTGAAGCATTTTGAGGTTAATTAATAGAGGTTGATAATTTGATCTTGAATTTCAAAAGCAAAATGGAGAGAGTTTCTTAACGGTTTGAAAACAAATTCGTCTAACACTGGAGAAAATTTTTTTCACTGAGCAAAAATGTTATGCATTTTTTCTTTTCCCAAATTCCATAAAATTTATTTTAATAAACTAAAATATTCTCGGCATTATGTGAGCTCCTCACAAAATACTAGCATAGTTCACTGCCAACGTTTAGGGCTAAATTAGCTGTCCTTGACAGAGTTGTTGAAAGTGTCCACTTGGTTTACTTCAACTTGGGTAAAGTTTACGCTAGGAAAAACTTGGTCTGCAGAAGAAGCATGTATAATTAGCTTCAACGCTATATGAAGCCGTGAGTGCTCACTGACCTCGAAACTATTCAATCATATTAACTATACGAAATATTGTCGGACGCGGAGTAAAGAATGCTAATAATTTTAGATCCAAACAAACTTATTTAATAATAATCGGCATCTTCTTCACCTTGAAACTCAGGATATTTAAACGGATCGAATTTTATGAAAAAATCCTTGCTCATCAATGAAGAAGTAATATGAAGAAATAAAATTTGGAAGCATGACTTGAGTTTCTTAATTTTGTATGACAAGTTTTCTTAACAATTGTCAGAAAAAATCGAACTGTATCTGCGCCTAAAACTAAATTTAATTAATATTAATTGAACCCAATCAGATTATTTACAATTGATTAGGTCCTAATCATCCATGTTTATTCCGTAAATATTTGAACTACATATCGGCCTATGTTGGCCATATAATAAAGTCTGCCTATATATATGCCGCACTCATATTTACGGCGTTTAGGCCTATATATGAAATGCTGATTAATTATCGAACACAAGTCAGTAATTTATAATCTAATTAAATTTTGCTTCTTCAATAAAAGTTGACTGCATATTAATGACCTTCGTCATCAAAATGTTCATTGAGATGCATAAATAATAATATAACATCGACAAAATTTAAATGAATATTATTTGGGTGTCTGATTGTGCTTTATTGTTCTTTACATTCTAGGATTTTCTCTGTAACGAATGTTTAGTTATCAATACAAAGACTGCGTTAAATGTTATTTCTGCCGAAACAGAACATATGATAAGATCTCACGGTATCTTATTTTCCCTATCGTATAAGTAGATAAAATAAATTGATGAAGTGTGGTCTCCAGTTCATGGTACGAAACTTTGATAAGTTGTGGGAAATTTTCGTTATGAATACGAAATGTCTTTAAATACTTCGTTATTGAGAAATCATGTCGTACATATATAAAATTAAATGAAAATTTATTTTTTTCTGAATTATGAATGCCTGCTACTTCCCAAATTTTCGTATAGAGAAACGAAATGTACTTGTATTTTCAAATAGTTATATTGCGGAATTTTGCTAACGAAGCATTTTCGGAGGTTTCGCTTTATATGAAGAAAAGCCAACTTCATGTTTTAGGGAATATCGTAAAAGCTTGCATATGAATTTTAATTCACTCTGTACCTGCTATGCATAGTTTCCTTTAAAATACCTAATCGGAGAAATACCTCCTGATTAGGTTTTTATGCGATTGTTTGGACTGCTTTTGACGCAAAAGATTCTTTTTTGCTCCATTAATTTACAAAAAAAAAACGGATAATGCGGTTACTCAATTTTTTTCTTGTTCTCATTTGGGCCGAAAGGAAATTTTCCAACTAATTTCCAGTAATCTTTACAATCAGGGCACGGTTGGAAAAAATGGGACAAAAAAATATTTATCGCTTTTAAAATCAGTTAATTTACGACGGTTCAATTTCTTATACAGAAGATAAACACAACCTGAAAGCATGGGAGCATTTTCGCAAATTTTTGGCTTAAAACAAGTGAAATGAAAACGTTAAAAAGCTGTTCATGATTGATTAAAAGTTTACATGATTAAGGAAACGAGACTAGGAAGTTTGTGTCCCTAATCAGCAGGATTTCAATCCAATTCAAACATTTGGCTAATTTCCTTCTCTTTACTTTCACGATTATTTCAGCCTATTGGCTAATCTAGGCCTAAAGCAATCGCGCTCTCCATGTGGTATGTACAATACAAACTATACCGTCAGGAAATGAGTTGGCATTTTCAAATTTTAAGAAATTTAATTCTAAGTAACGTTGTACAAATAAAATTTGAAATTATAGCCGAATTCAAGCGAATAAGTATAGTTATCGTTGTCATATATATAATACTTTAATTATATTAAACCCTTCAAATTGTTATGCATTTTTCATTTTAAATACATTTTTTGACGTCCTTCTATGCTCGGATGAATTTTGGGAAATCACAATTTAGTATTTTCCCAACATATAAATTGTAGTGTAATAAAACTATTTTTAGTTTTATCACACTGCATACTTACTTTTTATTATTTTTATTTTTATTTTTATTTATTTATTTGTGTGATTTATCTATTTTTAATTAATATAGTTCTATCTACCGCTTAACAAGACAGTCAGTACGATTAGAAACTATCGAATTTAAATGACAGACACGTCAAGATTCTACCACGATTGAATTACCTCATGCGTTGCGACCAAATTTCATTTATAAGATATATTGTTGTATATATATATTGTAAATATTGTTGTTGTATATGTTGTTTATTGTTTATATTATGCATGTATATATACAATATAATGTGACCCAATCAAATTCTCAACAAATAATTGTTTCTCAACTACAATAGAATGTGCACTGCTTGAAAATTTTATCACGTGTAATAGACATTCACTCTTCAATAGCAACACTTCATGCATTGATCGGTGACTCATCTATAGCTGAACACTCAGCGAGTCATACTGAGTGCGACTGACTCACAGGAAATGGTTCGCTATCTATCTACGCATTGACGCGTGCTTGTATGCGTCCATGTGATGTCAGTACTCGTACACTCATAGCCTAAGGCTTCCGCTGAGACAATATCCTTGCTACTCTTCACTCTGTACTTATTCGAAAGCTGGGTCAATACCATCAATTGTGGTAATAATTTATTATATATTTTTCGAAAGTTGCTTCGGCATTATTTGTTCGGTATGGTGGCCCAACAGATAATTCAATTTCAGAGTACAGAGATTGGAGTAGTGAGTTGTGGTTTAGATACCAGCTTCCTGTGATAAGTTCTGATCTAAATCAAGAAGGAGGCTGGGGGCTTGATCGAGAAGAGCAATATTGGAGCAGTGAGTTGCAAGTTCGAAGCCCCAGCAAAATGAAATAACTCAGCGAAATTTAGAATAGGTTGCTGGATATATTGGGCATAATAAACGTTGCTACGATCTCAAGCAACGTCAGCAACCGGCGAGCAATATTATTAAGTTTGTATGCTGATCATAATTATTAATGATATGCGTGCTTCAAGTAGCTCATGACATTGAAACAGTAACAGTATTTTAGGCAAACCACTTCGCTCTTTTTACACGCTCATGCGCACGAGCAACCGAACCATGCGCAAAAACTATAACGCTTAGACAGACTCGAGCAATCCTTTGCAACAAAAATAGGGCGGAAGCGCAGTTTTGCTCAGCATAATAATAATTACTACGGCTAAGTATCGCAAATCAATTTTTTGTGGGTTTTTCTTCTCACTTGGAACGTTCCGTCGAGAGCTGCGGACCTCAGCAGTCGGTGCAACGAATGTTGCGCATGCAGGGGGAGACTTAAAAATAATTGTGTTAGACTTTCTGTTTAGCCTAATATTCGGCCAAAATATCATTATATATGAGTATACAAAAGATATATATACATTTAAATGTATCAATAATATGAATTTTTTATTATGAGTCTTGTGAGGTTCGGCCGATCATGGGTAAGGGAAAGCGACAGTAAAATACAATATATGTATTATTACAAATTAAGCACTTAAATTTCATGGCAAGCAGAATCACCATGCATGATCATTCAAACATACGTAATACTCAGTACTCTCTATCAGTACTCTCTAAAAAATCAGTACTCTCTAAATCAGTACTCTCTAAAAAATCTAAGTAAAAAAAAATGGTGTTGCTTTCTACTCAAGCCTTACATGAACTATCGATCACTGCGTTATAGGTAGATTATCCAGTAACAATCAGCGAGTTAAAAATTGTGAGTATAAAATAAAATTCGTGATAAGTTAATTGAAAATAGAAACCACTTGGACTTCAAGATCTAAGTTATCATTTGCCGTTCAGATAAATTTGGCCTGCCAGCACACAGCATCAAGTTCAAAATAAAAGAATAACAACATGTTTTACTCATAACTTAGTCTTTTGATACTCATAAATTTGGTTTGAAGTAAATTCTTGGACGCGTTCGACACATAGAATGACTTTTCACATTATTAAAAGCATTGTTAAGCCCTAGTGGCTTAGGCGAAATTTCGACACTCAGGTTTCAAGGAGTTTTATTAGGGTAATCTTGAAAACATAGTTTCTGCAAGTATGACATCAGAAATATTTGCTATGAAATACATAAGATAAACAAATATGAGCAAAATTTAATCCAAGTTAACCAAAAAATATCATATCAGAATCAATAATGAAAGACTAATAAATTGCAGCGTTAAACTCACCGAAGTATTTCGCCACTAAAGAGGTTTGAACTATGAATGACAATTTATCTCCAGGTAAACTTCGGTCGGATGACTGAAGGTCTTAACGGAAAGATTACGTGAAGTGTACATGTGAAAAATTGCGATTACAAGCATGCTTTTTGAGATTTGAAACCAAATACAGTGCACACGGAGGCTTCGGTTCACTTTGCGGTAACGACATTCATTTCGAAATTTTGCTCCATTTCAAATAGAAAAGAGACATCCTATGAATTTAAATGAGGGCTTATTAGCTTAAATTATTTAAGCCCAGACCTAAAAAATTCTTAAAGCGATGTTAATCCGGCGGTCATCCAAACTGCAGGTTTCAAGGTACGGTAAAAATCCTTAACGGATAGATCTATGCTCTTGCCTTATTTTTGGCCCGTATTATCCCTATATTTTTAGGTTAATATGCAGGAATAAAGTACAAAACAGTCGGCTATTATCGGACCAAAAATCACGGAAGGGTTCGATTGTCCTTGATGCTTCATGCACGAGGTCATGCACTAGCGTGCATATGCACGCGATATAGAATCACAAAAACAGCATTAAAAAATATAACTCAGTACTCACTGCAGTGAGTGACAGAGAGCGCATTTTCTCGTCGACGAAGACTTGAGGTCACGGACAGACGGACGGACAGACGGACTGACAGACGGACAGACGGACATAACAGACAGACAGATAGACGGACAGACGGACAGACGGACAGACGGACAGACGGACATGGCGAGCACAATAGTGCATTTTTTCCATAAATGAGAAAATGCGCTAAAAACATATATGTGTTTCACACTGAACGCGTATTCACACAGCGTGTATAAACACTCTCAGTGTGAAATAAAACGTGTACGCTACGCAGCGGCTCTTTTCAGCGCATTTTCTCATTTATGGAAAAAAGGCGCTATTGTGCTCTTCATGTCCATGTCCGTCCGTCTGTCCGTCTGTCCGTGACCACATTTTCGTCTACTAAAAAATGCGCTCTCGCTGCAGTGAGTACCGAGTTATATATATTTTTTGTAATCGGGTTTAAAATTCGTGAGGTCAGATGCATCTCCTAACCTTGTCTCCACTCAAACGCAGACCTAGGATATATAGGATTCTTTGAGGATGTACAGAATATCAGCATAAAAAATATATCCATGAGAAAAAAGGAAAAAAAATCTATAAAAAATATATCGGGTATACAGAATATCGGCATAAAAATTTGAAAGCGTTAGCATTTGTAGTTTCAGAGTTGCCAAATCGGTATTTGAGTGCCTAAATTGTGCATGAGACATTGCAGTTGTTTATAAAGCGCATTATTAGCAGTGACGACATGGTGTGCTTCAGTATGGCGGCCATATTAGTTAAAATCTTATACGAATCATGGATATACGATCAAAATTGACAAGAATTGAAGACTCTCAGAGTAAAATGCAATAAACTGAATATTTGACATGTCCGTAGGTTTTAAATTGTTTCACAGCCGACATAACTCAAACACGTTAGCACACACTTAGCGTAAATGTATAAACTTCATGCAGCCTTCAATTTTAACAGCGTTTTAGTTATTAAAGTTGGGGCAAACTCCTCAATTTAATTACCTACATCAATGAGGTTTTGGTCAGTCACACCATAAAACTGCTTTTCAAATGATCGCGTCTTTTCAATCTAAAACTGTCTATCAAAGACGTGAAGTTGGCCGCTACGTATATGCTTATGCTATCACAAGACAGCGCGCTCGTTAGAAAGGAGACTTATTGGTTAATTGGGATTCAATTACTTTCTGAGCCTTTTATTAATTGTATGGGAATGGTGGACGATCGGAAATGTTATACGTTTTTGTTTTATATTAAACCTACAGTTTCCGTTCTTGCAGTGAAAAACAGTATTGATGTGATCAATAAATGCTTAGGAACATAAGCGTGCTTTTAAACTGAACTTTGTTTAAGAATAGCTACTTTCATCTCTTGTTCGTCGGTTATATTTTGAAAGAAATCCCAAGAAGATTGCCGGCTCAATAAACTTGACCTTTCATTGATAAATAAACTCGATTCGTGAAATTGCAACTCTTTGAAGTGAGTTAACCACTCAATCACTCAAATTTTGTGGGTCGATAATATAATGCGTATTTAAAAACTCTTACCAGTGAACCAATGGCATGAAAAGAACTGTTGTTTCTCATTTTCCGGTACACAGCACACCACGAGTTCAATAAAATTTGTTTATTGACAATGGCAAGAGACCACATTTCTCAGCGTTCCTCGAATCCTAGAAATAGCCCCTCGGAATGGTCCCCTCAAAATAGCCCTCAGATTTCTCTTCGCACTCGATTGCGTCAAGGCTTATAAACATTCTATATATACGTTTAGAGGACTCTGAGGTTTCTCAGATTCAGTGAGATTTACGGTCGTGTTTTGCACTTGGTTTTCGTTGAAGATGTGCCGATGCTTATATAGCTGGCGACAGAATGTCGAGTCGGAGAGAGAAAAAAACATGTGTGGATTGCATTAATTTTCACTGGACGTGAGTATATATCCTGTAAATTCTATTATAAAAAATGTTACATGTTTTAAGGAGCTCAATTATTCATACGCTCTATCAGAGCTTTTAATGATCTTTAGTTCAGGGGCATTTTTTTAAATAAACGTTTAAGGTTTTTTGCGAGTCCCTTCAAAGCAGATCAGAAGGATTTTCTTCCCTGAGATGTATGGACGGGAAAGTTTTCTTTACACCTACAGACATTATTTGTATACACTGAATATTTTCTAACATAATTTTCATTGCCGATATTTGTTGAAAATTATTTCTAAAAGATGATAAAACTAGTTTTCGATGCAATTTTCGTCGATTTAATCGACATTATTTTCTGTGTATCCTTGGTACTTTTGTGACTGAACAAATAAATGTTTTAATCCTAGTAAACGCTAACTACTTGAATTTTAGCAACCAACAAATATTTGATCGGCAGGTTTTCCTCACTGGAAAGTATTTATAATTTATTTTAGCATGGAGTAGTAAGGTCAATGTGACGAAGCGGTTTAAAGTAAAAAACATAAGTCTTTCATATAGAACTGATTGAATTATAGGAAATTTATATATACCATCCAATTAGTTGTTCGTAACGTCAAAAATAACCGAAAAATGCCAGCCTTCCTGATACCGCCACATCCGGACGAAGGTAGGGCGTCCATAGCTAGGGGATGGTAAGGGAAACTAATGACGATGAAGTCAAGGAAGAGCAACGATGAGGGCGAGTGAGGGGAATTGAGGGGGCGTGCGCACGGTGATATTGATTCAGGAAGGAACTCATGTACAGGAAAACGGAAATAAGGTGCAGATATGGGCGGAGGACTGCGGAAGGGAGGATGGCTCGGTTGGTGATCGAGGTGATGAGATCGGAACATCATTCTGCCGCTGTGGGTTCGAATCCTCGCGTGTTGTGCGGGATTCAGAACCAGAACGAAACCTATCAATATCCAGTGCATGTGTTGGAATCCTTTCGTGTCGTGGTAGATTCAGAACATCTATCAAACCTGGTATTATTGTACCACATGTGTTCGAATCCTTGTGTGTCGTGTCGGATTCAGAACCGGAACGAAACCTATCAATATACAGCGCATGTGTTCGAATCCTTTCGTGTCGTGGTAGATTCAGAACCGCTATCAAACCTGGTATTATTGTACCACTTGTGTTCGAATCCTCACGCGTTGATATGAATTCGTTGCTAGAGTCGATCATTATTCTGAAGCTGCGCATTGTATTCATAGCGTCTCACGCGGATTCAGTGCCGTATCTATGAATTATTCTGTGCCGCGGCGGGCTAATTAGTGATGGGACGCTAATTATTCTTAGTGTCTCACCGGGATTCTGAACAGGATCCGATAATTATGTCGTCTTGGCGTGTTAGAATCCTCGAGCGTCGGAATGAATTCATGACCGGAGCCTAGAATCATTCTGTTGCTGCCGGTTCGATCTTGCATCACTGGAAATCTCGGGTGAGAAACATTGTCTGCTAATTTAACATGTGATAAACTGTTTGTTAATTTATCTTATATTCTGTAGGGTTTATCCTCCTTATGCAGGATCGCATTATCTTCATTTTAACGCGCTAAAGATGAACCACGCAACCTGCGTGAAAATTTACAACCGCTCATATTCGCTCTAACCTGAAATTTAGACGCATTTGTATGCAGCCTGAAGACCAGCCTAGATGTGGCTCGTTCTCAGCACATTCTAAGCATGCCTTTCACGCGCCATTCTGTTGAAAAGGCGAATCTTTGAACTGCAGTGACTTCTTTTTCACGTCGTCGCTGAGTTTCGGTCGTCAGGTTTCCCTTTCACGTAAACCAGCCTCACAAGAAGTTTGATGAGCCTTTTAGTGATGATGGGTCGTTTTTATGATCATTGATTTCCTATAATTGGACTAAAATGGAATTATTGGCACATTTAATTGAGAAATCGGAGATTAAGTCGTTGACACTGACGATAAATATAGCCACCTTAAATTCTTTTTTAATTTGTTAAATCTTGGCAATACATCTAAAGTAAATATATTTTCAATGTTCGAACTTTACATGGATGTTGGAATGCATCGAATTGTTCAATGTAATGAAAATAATTATTCCATAGGCCAGGGACCTATTAATAAAATAAATAATAAGACTAAGTAGCATGTTTTAAAAACTCAAATTTCGTGTATTCATGATATCAAAATTTCTTTATTCCAAGTCCGATCTGTTTTCTCTGCGACCAAACTCATGGAAATTATTATTTAATTTGAGAGCTTTTGTTCCAGGCCGCCCTGCCCTAATCCAATAAAAGATCCTGGAGTCAGACACAAGCCGAATTCCGGATTCTGTAGGAGCAATTTGACCTCCGCTTTATGACGTTGTTAGGCTGGAGCCTCGTGGCCGTAACCTATAGAAAATAATAAGATTATAGGTGGCCGTTCGATTGTAGAAGTCAGCTCCCCTATATACACTTGCTATCTAAAATTGCTATCTATGATGAACACAAATTTTGAATTTTTGGTCAGCAGTCCGAATCGTAAGTAGCATATTTTGCCGGTAAATTCAAATAATTATTTCGACTTCAAATTCACAAAATTATATGGAAGTAAATAAGCTTTTATTTTCGATTGTATTGTCGTTTCGTAAGTTTTCGGATTCCGGTGCCCTGAGTTGGTGTGATGATGCAACATAATCCACATAACGCCGGCGCCGTATAACACTGATAGGATTTGCTACGCGTTAACCCATTCATCTCGGATACATTTACCGTCGTCAATGCTATTCGTACCTACAGTGGTTTGGGGAATGAGAAGTCCGATGACTCACGAAAGAGTATAGGATAACCGCGAAGGGGTCTGCCCTGTATGACAATTGCGTTGTGTACGTCGTGAAGAACCGACAACAGAAAATTGAAACTATGTCTCGATATGGAGAGGCATTTAAAAGACGTAAAAATAAGACTAATATCGAACCACAGAAAATCGAAGCACTGAAATCTTGCTTGTGTATTTGCAGCGAATGTTTAGATTCTTGATTATAGGGAAAAAGCAAAAAGGAAACATCTACGCAAGTTAAAAATCAGGTAGCATAGAAAACTGGAAATAAACTATAGATCAGTACTCACTGCAGTGAGTAACGTGAGAGCGCATTTTCTCGTCGACGAAAACTTGAGGTCACGGACGGACGGACAGACGGACAGACAGACAGACGGACATGGCGAGCACAATATAGTGCATTTTTTCCATATATAAGAAAATGCGCTAAAAATGCGCTAAAAAGGCAATAATCAATTTAATTCTGCTTTCTAGAATTGAGTGCTGGCGCCGAACTAATACCAGAAGACGTGACATCGTAATTGAGCTTAACGAGACCAGCGGCCGAGTAATCAGATGAGACTGTCTAGGCAGTGGCGCTGTCAGTGGCAAGGGTGGGCGGCAGTGGCACTGTCAGTGGCAAGGGTGGGCGGCAGTGGCGCTGTCAGTGGCAAGAATCAGCGGCAGTGGCGCTGTCAGTGGCAAGGGTGGGTGGCAGTGGCGCTGTCAGTGGCAAGGATGGGCGGCAGTGGCGCCGTCAGTGGCATGGGTGGATGGCAGTGGCGCTGTCAGTGGCAAGGGAGAGTGGGAGTGGCACTGTCAGTGGCAAGGGTGGGCGGCAGTGGCGCTGTCAGTGGCAAGGGAGAGCGGCAGTGGCACTGTCAGTGGCAAGGGTGGGTGGCAGTAGAGCTGTCAGTGGCAAAGGTGGGTGGCAGTGGCGCTGTCAGTGGCAAGGGTGGGCGGCAGTGGCGCTGTCAGTGGCAAGGGTGGGCGGCAGTGGCGCTGTCAGTGGCAAGGGTGGGTGGCAGTGGCACTGTACGTGGCAAGGGTGGGTGGCAGTGGCACTGTCAGTGGCAAGGTTGGACGGCAGTGGCGCTGTCAGTGGCAGGGGTGGCTATCGTTCCCCATTTTCATCGCTTACGAACGTCTGTCAGTCCCAGCCTAATCCCGAAATCGATTTTTCTCTTTCCACATCAGCAAACATCTGAAACATTTTTCAGTATATTACACTAATGGGTAATATTTTCAAAACTTTTCTGTAAACTGAGCGTCTCATCCGATTTTCACCAGCTTGCAGCGATAACAGGCGGAGCAATACAGTTCGTCTCTCACCCTTTATTCTCAAGACATCCGCTTTAATGAAGCAGTTCATCTTCTAGCACGTCGAGCTGATCTGTCTCTGTTTTCACTCCTTCGTGCAAGATATTCTTCAGCTTTAAGAGGAAATATCCCTGAGTCTTATGAGATATAACGAGAGTTTACGAGTACATATACAGAGTCTTATGCATGAGGTCTCTCGGTGCTACGGGTTCTTATTCAGGGTCGTATGAAATTTTCTTCGTGTTTGCGATTACTATAAATAATCGTAAGTTATAATCATAATAAGTACTTATTTATCATTAGTTTTCTTTAATCATAAGTTCGATGGTGAAGTTTTCGTTTTCGATGAAGACGTGGTGAATTTACATTGCGTTTTCTTTGGTTTTTGAATTATTGATAATTTTAACATAGTCCAATCCTAATTAACAATCTTAATTAGTAGTAATTCAACCGTGCTAGAATATTAAACTTTAGTTATGAATGACCCCATGTGAAACAAAGGTAATCATAAAGCCTCATTGTTTCATTTCGTGAAATCGCACGAGCTATTTCGAAATGCACAAGAAATTTGAAACTAATTATATTCATACGGCGTTATGAACGTATAAGATATAAAATATTTCGGTATGTTTCTACAAGCTGCTGAAACAGTTAGAAATTACGAAGAATAACATACGCACATGAGACTTAATATAAGATAATCCTAATTGATAATCGTAATTATTTAAAATTACGAAGAACAACATGCGCCCATAAGACTTAATATAAGATAATACTAATTAATAATCATAATTATTTAAAATTACGAAGAATAACACGCATCCCGTAGACTTAATATAAGATAATCCTAATTGATAATCGCAATTATTTAAAATTACGAAGAATAACACGCATCCCGTAGACTTAATATAAGATAATCCTAATTGATAATCGTAATTATTTAAAATTACGAAGATTAACATGTGCACGTTGAAGTGAAAGATAACTTTTTCGTTGAGCCAGCAGATAGTGACAGCAAGGTCCGGCGTTCCTGTCAAGAATATTTCCTGTTTTTACGTTGGTGTTATCAGCAGCCCTCGACCTCTTATCAGTTATCACTCTTTTAGGTGCAGCAGCTTCCCTCACACAGCCGCGGCCTATCCCTCGTGCCGTGCTTTATTGCTTGTGCTTTTGCTTCTTGCTTTCGTTCCGGCTCGAAATTTCGGTTAATTTTGGTTAATTTTAGTGAATTTTGGTTAATTATGGTTAATTTTATGTTTAATTTTGGTTAACTTTGCTTAATTTTGGTTAATTATGGTTAATTTTATGTTTAATTTTGGTTAACTTTGCTTAATTTTGGTTAATTATGGTTAATTTTATGTTTAATTTTGGTTACTTTGGCTTTATTTTGGTTAATTTTCCTTAATTTTGGTTAGTTTTGGTTAATTACCGAACTTTCATTATTTTTCCTACGGCTAATTAAAAATTTTGGTGTTCGTCTGACGAATGCTTGCTAATTTTTTGATAAACATAACAGTAGTTTGCTTCTTGGCTTGAAATTAAGTAAACTTGAAGAATTTTTAGCGGTGCGAAGGAGAATAAAAAGTTCCAAATTAAATTTGCAAATAGGAAATAATTTAATCACTAATCGAGAATTAGAGCACCTTAAATTAAAATCGTGACAAGTATCAAAAACTTTATAAACTTTGCGATTTATTGCGCCGAATGCGTGCAACTAATACATGCAACGAATGCGAGCAGCACATACGTGCAACAATACGTACAACGAATGCATGCAACAGTACGTACAACGAATGCATGCAACAGTACGTACAACGAATGCATGCAACTATACTGTGCGCAGTAAATGCCAGCGTTTGTTCTGTAACGTGTGGATGTGTGCGCTTGGAGTTGACTTTGTTTACTACCGCATTCAGTTTAATAAACACGAACTAAACAAACGTGTTTACTGCCGCAAACTCGAGACTTCACACACACACACAGATGAGTGACGTAAAATTTACACAAACGGGTTTCTAACTCGATAAATTAACGTCTATTTCTGGCATGTAAAGGGGATTGTCTGACTTTCAGTAGAAATGTATTCTCAATAAAAGGTATGCTCGAGATATATTTCGATTAACACGTTGACTCCGAAATGGCACATATGCGTACCATGAAATGTATTTCTCTAGGACCGAGTGGTACATAATAATTCATAATTGTAATAAAAATGAAATAATAGTACAAGTTGAATCAATCGGAGTTAACGTGTTAGTCATCATTTCTTAATTGAAGCATCAACGACTTTAATTTACGGACACAGAGGAACCATTCAAACAGCAACATTTACAACAAAAATATTCGTACACTCAATGAATGAATCTCTAACAGACGCATTTCTCGACACGAATTAAGATGTCAGAGAGGCGTTGTTAAGTCCCGCTATGCGGGATCTCTCACACTCGGATTGAATCGCCTTACGCTGCTATAGAAAAGGAAAAACCTTGGGCTAGCTGCCATGAGGGGTGCTCGGATAAACAGCCTTCAGAATCTCGCTCTTTGACGGTCGAGGCCATGAGAAAGTTTTAGGCCTACAGATAGGCTGGGCCAAGGCAACGTGTTTACAATGACATGAAAAGAAAACTGTTTCTGTAGCAAAAGAGTTCGTGAAGGCCGAAAAATTTTATTGAACGTGAAAATATGATAATATGAATTTGGAAATTTTTAACGAAATAGTGCTACAAGCTCATGAATCGCTGTGAGGTTAAAAAGTTTTTAATATGGTAAAAAACCTAATCTGACATACCGAGACACAAGAATTAGATTAGCGTAAATGTGATTGTGAAAGGCGGGGACAAATTTTATCTGAACTTGATAATAAATTTATTGAATGCACGTAATGCAACCTAATCGTCAAACCTCATAAGCGTCAGACTAAAAGTGCCTGACGAAGTTCGGCGAAAGTTTGGGGAGTTGTAATGAGATAAGAGCTTATTAATGAGAACTTATTAATGTTGTAATGAGATAAAAACTTGAATTAAGAAGCCTCATTACCCCGACACAGTTGAACAAACATTGCGTGGCGTCGGGGCTGACACAGCATCTGAGGAGATGGAGTCCATCAGTGTGATGAAGGCCTCGCATACATTCAAGTTATTCGCATGGCGTGGCTAGTTGGATTTTATTTGTATGTATGCATGCATTTATAAATATATATATTTATTATTTGTATGCATTTATGAATCATTTGTTTTCTATTTGTATGCATTTATGAAATATCTGTGTTTGTATTTGTATTATTTGTATTAAATAGCTGGTATATGTATTGGTCGTGCATTGCAGCTAGATTGATCATATTTAGTTTGGTACTGCGGCTAAATTAATTAGTCTTACATTGCTGCTAAACAGATTTGTTTTGTTTAGCAGCCAGCTG
The DNA here is from genome assembly GCF_000764305.2 of Hyalella azteca. Taxonomy (NCBI): domain Eukaryota; kingdom Metazoa; phylum Arthropoda; class Malacostraca; order Amphipoda; family Hyalellidae; genus Hyalella; species Hyalella azteca. Next base: position 12,976 of record NW_025936724.1, on the reverse strand, counting down.
CTAGATGGATTAGTATTGTAAAACAGCTGTTTGAACTAGTCTTGTATTGCGACTACATGGATTTGTACTGTATAGACGCTAAATGGATTTTTTTGTACGGCGGCTTAGTAGGTTAGTCTTGTATATCAAGTAAATGGATTAGTAAATTCATATAGCTACCGTAAAGATCTATTTTATACTTCAATAAAATCGATCAGTCTTCATGGCTGTATTATTTCAACAGCTAGAACTGAAGAGAGCTGCGTTCTAAGTTAGCTCTCTCTAAGTAATCAACTTGAGGGCCAAGTTAGTTAATTAAGATTATAGTGTTATAGTCAGCATTAAATACTGTGTTCAGAATTAAATGCTGAAGTTAGCATTAAATTTTGAATTCATCATCAAATGCAGTATTTAACATTAATGAACATTAATGCTGCATTCAGCATCAAATGCTGTATTCAATATTAAATGCTGTATTAAGAATTACATGCGATAGACAACATTGAATGCTGTGTTCACAATTAAATGCTGTATTTAGCATTAAATGCTGTATTAAGAACTACATGCTGTAGTCCGCATTGAATGCGACCGTCTGTGTTCAGAAATAAAAATACTGTGTTCAGAATTAACGCTGTATTTTGCATTAAACAACTGGCACTGTCTGGCAGTGCTTGTCTGGCAGATCTGTCGACGAAGATGGCAGCGGACAGATCTTCTCGGTCGTTATTCACTCCACAATTTGCACGTCATCCTCGTCAGTCTCGCGTGATGCGGCACTGGGTATTAATTTCTTGCCGACGTGCTGTACTTGGGCATTAATTTCTTGCCGACGTGCTGTACTTGGGCATTAATTTCTTGCCGACGTGCTGTACTTGGGCATTAATTTCTTGCCGACGTGCTGTACGTGGGTCTGCCGACGTGCTGTACTTGGGCATTAATTTACTGCCGACGTGCTGTACGTGGGCATTAATTTCTTGTCGACGTGCTGTACATTGTATAACAATTAATGTGCGGGACGAAATTGAGTCAAGAAGATCAGTGACGCCATTCAAGTTCCTACGACGAAGCTTCTAGAGCGTCAATGAATGATGAAATAAACTACGAAATTTAACTTTTAGTTCAGTTCGAACTGAATATTAGAGGAATTCAAAATTCAATAATCGCAGGGAAAGAATTATACATTCGAGATCCGAACGATGAAGTCAGTATTTCATGACACAATAAATCATTTAAAATACTCATAAGTTCGTCATCATCATATCCATAGCACAAAGATCCTGCTATCTCACTGACCACGTTTCACTAGCTTTTTTCAGTCTTTTCCGCATTCTTTTTTATTCTCTGCAGTAATTTGGTCGTTAGTGCGAGTCTCAGTGAATTGGTACAAATTATACCCATCAATTGACCCCTATGTTTCTGTGAGCTCTGATAGCCTCTCTTTGTGAGGCTTTCTGTGAGGCTTCCTACACTCACATAGTCTANCTGTCTACACTCACATAGTGTACACTCCTCTCTCTGTGAGGCTGTCTACACTCACATAGTGTACACTCCTCTCTCTGTGAGGCTGCCTACACTCACATAGTGTACACTCCTCTCTCTGTGAGGCAGCCTACACTCTGTACACCCCCAGAATACGAGTGTGTGTTATTTTAATATTTCGATAGAATAATATCCCAAAACCAAGAATGTTACAACATGCACATATAATTGTGACATCATAATACAATAACTTAATATGATAAGTTCGCTATATCAAAGTCTCCCCCAAATGTTTAATATCTATTTAGTATTTAAGTATTTAATATCTATAAAATGTGATTGTTTTTCTCTCCCCGTCATCAGCTGCGAAGCTATGAAATTTATTAGCGACACTAATGTGCAAGTCTTCAATGCTTCACTTGTTTTACAATCTATAGTTCAAAGTCCACTTAGGGATTAGGGATTAGAGTAATTAGGCCACTTAAGGATTAAATGATCGGATTAGAGACGTAAATAAATAAATTTTATCGGAGATGAACGCGCAGGCTTCACCAATACTTGTTGATAATCACGTGTGCAACACAATCATTCAGTTGAATAACTTCATGCAAAATGGTTGTCGACCGTGGATGAATAGTTTTCGTTTAGGCTGCGTATGGTTTAAAAGATCGTTGATGTTTATTATCGATTTAGTGCTTCTGATCCCTGTATTTAATATTATTTAATTAGACCTATGAATGCTTGATGGCTCTCGGAGAAGATAAATCTGATAATAGTTATAAAAAGTTTCAAGTTCACTAATGATATACTAGATGCTATAAATAATTTACATTCGAGTCTTCTATAAGAAAAAACACGGCAAATCAGGCTTCTAAATAACTGGACAGTAATGCTTGTGTCTGTGAAAAATTATTGATCTATTCGCACCCATTCAGCGACGGTAGCTGACAAATTTATTCTGTTCGAGAACAGCCCTTATCTCTGTATTCGATTCGAGGGCAGCCCTTATCTCTGTATTATGTTCGAGGGCATCCCTTATCTCTGTATTCTGTTCGAGAGCAACCCTTATCTCTGTATTCTGTTCGAGGGCAGCCCTTATTTCTGTATTCTGTTCGAGGGCAGCCCTTATCTCGGTATTCTGTTCGAGGGCAACCCTTATCTCTGTATTCTGTTTGAGGGCAGCCCTTATCTCTGTATTCTGTTCGAGGGCAACCCTTATCTCTGTATTCTGTTCGAGGGCAGCCCTTATCTCTGTATTCTCTTTGAGGGCAGCCCTTATCTCTGTATTCTGTTCGAGAGCAGCCCTTATCTCTGTATTCGGTTTGATGGCATCCCTTAACTCTGTATTTTGTTCGAGGATAGCCCTTATCTCTGTATTCTGTTCGAGGGCAGCCCTTATCTCTGTATTCTGTTCAAGAGCAGCACTTATCTCTCTATTCTGTTCGAGGGAAATCCTTATCTCCGTATTCTGTTCGAGGGCAACCCTTATCTCTGTATTCTGTTCGAGGGCAACCCTTATCTCTGTATTCTGTTCGAGGGCAGCTCTTATCTCTGTATTCTGTTCGAGGGCAGCCCTTATCTCTGTATTCTGTTCGAGGGTCGAGAGCAACCCTTATCTCTGTATTCTATTCGAGGGCAGCCCTTATCTCTGTATTCTGTTCGAGGGTAGCCCTTATCTCTGTATTCTGTTCGAGGGCAGCCCTTATCTCTGCATTCTGCTCGAGGGCAGCCCTTATCTCTGCATTCTATTCGAGAGCAACCCTTATCTCTGTATTCTATTCGAGGGTAGCCCTTATCTCTGTATTCTGTTCGAGGGCATCCCTTATCTCTGTATTCTGTTCGAGGGTAGCCATTATCTCTGTATTCTGTTCGAGGGCAACCCTTATCTCTGTAATCTGTTCGAGAGCATTCCCAAATTCCTTATCTCTGTATTCTATTTCTTATCTCGAAGCTGTTCCTTCCATTCGAGGGCAGCCCTTATCAGTGTATTCTGTTCGAGGGCATTCCTAAATTCCTTATCTTTGTATTCTATTCCTTATCTCACAGCGTTGTCAGGCCGGCTGGGTGGAGTAGCCATGTTATCTCACTAAGGTGCATGTTTTCCCTCGAACGTCAGCAGAAGCGTCGGCTATTCTCGGACACGGTACAGGCAAATATTTGGGACCAGTGAGTGTACGTATAGAAAAATGACGTGGATGTGTGTTCGGCCTAGCTGCGCATGGGTTAGTTTGTTTGCTGAGGCATGGCTCTATTTCAGGCACATCCAAGTGAATTTACTGAAAGAAATTATTCGAGATAATAGATGTTTAAAAATTAAATATTTTCTAGGGCACTTAGAATCAGGCACATCCGAGTAAATTAACTGAAAGAAATTGTTTGAGATAATAGATGATTAACAAGTAATTGTTATCAAGGCACTAGGAGCAAAAATTAAGAGAGGAGGTTATGTAATAAGTGTATTTTAGTTCTCGATTATTTTGTAACAAGGTTTGTAGAATATTATGTTATTTTCCGAGGATTCTAAGCGTACTCTGCAGCAGGCCATTTACGGTTTATTAAGAAAATAAATAAGGTAATGTGACGTCGTGACAGGCTTTAAAATGAATTATTTTATATTAACGGCACATGAAGCAATTAATAAACCAGAGCTTAAACATTTGTTTCTATGTATTCTAAGTGAAGTAAGAGCCGAGTTAGAAAAATGCGGAAAACGAAAATTTGAGCAGGCCGCCGAAATATCAAAAGGAAAATGTCAACATAACAAATTATTTTCTGTACTAGAGAATCCAAATTTGAATGGAATTAAAATCCTGGTTTAGTTTCTCAAACGAGATAGCTTCACCATCGTCACCACACCACATCAGCCCAACACCATATATATCCACTTTACACAACCAGCAGCACTCAAACCCACTTAATTTCATCATCACACCATCCCACCATGACCACATCACCACCACACAACACACCACCACACAACACACCACACACAGCCTTCACCCAGTGCTCATCTAAGCCGCTCAGTGCGCATTCCTAGGCACTTCTTCCGAGCGGAATGTCTACTACATTCCTCTCCCCATAATACCCTTCTCTTCACTCTCCCCCCTCACTCCCTACATTCCTCTCTCCTTAATACCCTTCACTTCACACTCTCCCCTCGCTCCCTCCATTCCTCTCTGCATAATACCCTTCTCTTCACACTCTCCCCTCGCTCCCTCCATTTCTCTCTCCATAATACCCTTCTCTTCACACTCTCCCCTCGCTCCCTCCATTCCTCTCTCCATAATACCCTTCTCTTCACACTCTCCCCTCACTCCCTCCTTTCCTCTCTCCATAATACCCTTCTCTTCACACTCTTCCCTCACTCCCTACATTCCTCTCTCCATAATACCCTTCTCTTCACACTCTTCCCTCACTCCATCCACTCCTCTCTCCATAATACCCTTCTCTTCACACTCTTCCCTCACTCCCTACATTCTTCTCTCCATAATACCATTCTCTTCATACTCTCCCCTCGCTCCCTACATCCCTCTCTCCATAATACCCTTCGCTTCACACTCTCCCCTCGCTCCCTACATTCCTCTCTCCATAATACCCTTCTCTCCACACTCTCCCCTCACTCCCTCCATTCCTCTCTCCACAATACCCTTCTCTTCACACTCTCCCCTCACTCCTTCCATTCTTCTCTCCATAATACCCTTCTCTTCACACTCTCCCCTCACTCCTTCCATTCCTCTCTCCATAATACCCTTCGCTTCACACTCTCCCCTCGCTCCCTCCATTCCTCTCTCCATAATACCCTTCTCTTCATACTCTCCCCTCTCTCCATCCACTCCTCTCTCCATAATACCCTTCGCTTCACATTCTCCCCTCTCTCCCTCCATTTCTCTCTCCATAATACCCTTCACTTCACACTCTCCCCTCACTCTATCCATTCCTCTCTCCATAATACCCTTCACTTCACACTCTCCCCTCACTCTATCCATTCCTCTCTCCAAAATACCATTCGCTTCACACCCTCTTCACACTCCCTCCATTCTTCTCTCCATAATACCTTTCGCTTCACACTCTCCCCTCTCTCCCTACATTCCTCTCTCCATAATACATACTCCAATACAAACATACATACATACATAATACATACATATATACATATATATATAATACATAATTATACAAACATACAATAATTTATAATATACTTTGACCAAATATCGACGCACTTTTAGCCCTTATATGCGCCATCCTGATTCAGTTTTGTCCGGCAAAGGGACGTATCAGTGCTACTCGCAGAAAGTGTTTCACTACTTGGACAATATTACACATTCATTTCCCCCCCGTCCAACTCCCTCTCTCTCATCTCCCCTTCCCCAAGGTTTGGGTGTCTGCCTCCCTGCCAGACAATCCCTTCTTTATCCCTCACAGGAAATGCCCTCTCCTTGGTCCAAGTAATTACCCTTAATATGCGTGAAGAATTTGAAGCGCTTAAACTAGTCAACTTCGAGGTCCATGCACGGCTCTAAACACTAGTCGTTTCCATTACACATATAAAAATCATATTCTTAACTTTATTAAATAAAAATTTTAAGCAAAACCATTTAAATGTTCTTATCGTAATGATAATAACTGTGTCAAGGTAGCGGTGTCACTCAGGGATTGCAGATTGCGATTGCTGCACAATAGACGATCAATATTGACTAAATTTAACGTGTGTTGTACCTATGATAATCACTGAAATGTCATCATTCTCTTTTTTCAAGCAATCCCTAAAACCAGTGTTCACTTGAAGCTAGTTTCTTTGTTAAATGCTCATGTAATTTGCATCTCGTAAATAATACTCGATCTGGTAAGAGGTAAGATAACGTCATGGGTGGTTATATATATACTGTTTCAGGTCCCATGGAGACAAAGACCATTCACTTGAAGCATAAACCCATTTAAATGTCTCAAGGACCAAAGTAATAACTCAATAAAGATTGTACTGTACTGTTTCAGGTCCCATCGAGATAAAGATCGTTTAGTTTAATCACGAACCTATTTAAATGTCTCAAGGACCAAGTAATAATTCAGTAACGATAGTTTTGTACTGTTTTAGGCCCCTTATAGAGACAAAGACCGTCCAGTTGAATCGTAAACCCATTTAAATGTTTCAAGGACCAGTGTAATAACTCAATACCGTTTGTACTGTACTGTTTCAGGTCCCTTATAGAGACAGAGATCGTGAAAGTGAATTATAAACAAATTTAAATGTCTCAATGACCAGTGTAATTATTCAATATTCACTGTAAGCATACGTAGAGCCCGCGTTTCTGAGTCTTACAAGTGTCATAGCAGCCGTCGGAGGGCGCCGGTAGAGGGCGCTGCTCGTCGATAAACGCAATTAGGTTGAAGTTGCGTGCGACCGAGACTGCATGCGCTCTGCAATTTACTTCCATCCATCATTTTGTGGTCGATGCCGCGTACAGTTGACCTAGAAAGTTCATCTGCAGTGACAAAAATTAACCGAATTCAATCCTTAAGAGTTTAAATATGATTGTAATTGACTGCGTCTTAGTTCACGTCTTGATTTGTATTCAATGTTGCCGAGGCAAAGGAAATTAAAAAAAAAATCGCCAAAAAACGCTATGGTCTTTTTGAAGGCTGAACATTCAACGTAATATTTTTCCAGAAATTCAGAAGGAAGCTTCACGCCGTGAGTTTAGATTGAAATGTCGATTGAAAGCATTCACAATAAATGATCTTGGGTACTAATACGTACGGGCGATGTATTCTTTGTACGCGAAATCTAACAAAATTTTTATGTTTTCTCAGTTCTTTTCCCTGCATGTTAACGTCACGGCCTACATAGCATGCCATGATATTCATTAATTATTGAAGGTTCCGCTGGATTAGATCGATGAACGACCTAAATTCTCTCATTCCAGAAAAATGCCTTTATATATTTTTAGAGCAGACTCTTTCGCGCCTTTTTTTTCCGAATTAAAAACTTACAATTAATCACAAATGCACTTCGAGAAAATCTTAAGAACTCTTATTTTGATGCTCCGTTTTGTTTTAAACTTCGCAATATTATAGACTTCTTATCACAATTTCGCTGTTGAATTTTATTGCATACATTCATTCAGTGGTGAATGAATACATCTTTTACGGGGTAAAAAACACACACAACTTTAAATGCGTTCATTCATGGTATCGCAATCATTCGTATAAACGACTATGTTCATAATATATTTACACAACAATATTCACTCATCAATCGTGAATTATTGTTTCTTGAACGAAGCCTCAGCAATTTCTCGTAAACACGTTTGAATGAAATCATGTTTTTCAATGAAAAAATCTAGTGAAAAGTCATTTAGATTTTTACAAAGTTTTTTATTTTGAGTATAAAAGCTCCACAAAACGTAATTTCTGCGGTGAAGATGCCCTTTTGCATTATCTAATTTCAATATCCTGTTCACTGCAGGAAAATCAGCTGCACAATTTGCTTAGCGCTTATGCTTACGTAAAAGTGTTCTCAGAAACTGGCCGGATGCCACTTAGATCACCGGAAAAAATGCGTTCGTTGATGAATAAATTTACAGAAGATGACGTATGTGATGTGTTAGACTTGGGTTCTAATTCAGCAAAACATTTGTAAGTATAAATTGATTATTTTATCTTCATTCTAATGTGTACTAATGACTAAATCTTTCCAAATTCAGTGATCCTTATACCGGATTTAGAAGTACAACATACTATTCGTTTATAGAACAATGTATGAAATATTTTACATGAATTTTATTTATTTTAATATAATAATCAATTTTTGAATAATTTTTTCAAAGTAGGTAGTTTTAGTTCAATAAAAAGTTTTTGGCATAAGCGCATGGCGAATGAAAATAAATCAATATTTTTTATAAACAATTGTTGCTCCCCGTGAAGATGTTACGTGTTTAAGATTACACGCGTTTCTTTCTTGCTACTCACGACTCAAAGTAACATTATTTACTAATAACCATGAAGATTGCATGCAAGTTCCCTGTTAGTCAGCAATAAGTTGGACTTTGCCGTTATAGTCAGAGGGAAGTTCGCTGATATTGATTTCTCGCGCTCGACGTGCAATGTCTGGCGGCGCATCGATTATTTCGCTGACTTGGCATTAAAAGGAAGGCGGCAAAAATGCTTAATAAAACACATTTTGTTATTAAAATTACTAGATTGCTTAAATCGCAAGTTTATCAGGAATTTAAAAGCAAAGAAAACAGCCAGAATATTAATCATTTCTTAAGAATGAAAACGTTTCGGAGTCCAGCTCCATCGTCAGCTCAAAAGTTCAAAACCTACATGAAATGCAGAATCATTTTTGATTTTGAATTGATCAGAATCAGAATGACATTTTGTTGTTTTAGAAATCTTGTCGTCTTTCTCTTTTTGTCATCGAACACTTCTTGTTACATGACACTTTCTGTCAATCGATATTCCTTGTCATGTAACACTGCTATACTCATATAACACCTGTTATCGTTTAACATTCCAATTCATTTAAAATCTTTTAAATAACTTTCTTGAGTTGACTTGAACGGCATGCTGCCTTGCTTACATTCACTTCTTTCCCTGTGTGAATCAATAAACGCTAGCGAAATTGCGAACACATATTCACATATTTCGGTTAATTTGGTAACATCTGGTAACGTAACTCTAAGAACCTTAACTCTTGATGTTTCATTCCCCAAAAGTGCATATCCGATTAATTTTCATAGAACTTTCACATTAGAAAAATTGCAATGAAATTTGTGGAGCATTTTCCTTTCAAAGAATTGTCTTTGCATGAATCAAATTACTTTCTAGGAAGAAAAAGTGGTTATGGCTTTGTTGAGAGGTTTCGATTTCTTTATCACTTTACTAGGCTAATGAAATTTACTAATAATTACTTACTAATTACTTTACTACTAATTTACTTTTCACTTTTACTATATCACTAACTAGTTTCCAAATCTTGTCATTAATTTCACTTAGAGTAAAGCAAAAGGTCTGGAAGATTACAATATTAAATTCTAATCCAACTATAAGGAGAGACCCAGTTCATTTTTATGCCTTTTAACAGCAAATTTGTTGGAGATGCCGATATATGAACGGATGATCTGAGTGATTAGATTGGTCGGTTTAAGGAATTTTGTGTACAATGTTGCTGAACTTTTAGCCACGTTCTGAGATTGCCAGTTCCGTGAGATTGCCAGTTGAGAGATTGCCAGTTGACGCCGGAATCCACAGTGATGAAAGGAAACGAAGGCAAGTTTTGCTTACCCAATCAAATTTTGCAGTTATCTGTTTTGAAATCCGCAAACATGTGGCTCAAACTCATCAACTCCACACACCGAAGATTCTCTATTTCCGAGACTTAACTCATGCGCTGTGCTTGCAAATTACCTCGAATTAAAGGCTTCACTCAAAAATTTTTCCGTGTAGCCAAACTTTTTTTTATCGATGAACCGTTGCTGTTCCTTTCATTTAAGTCACAAACATGCATGCTTCCATCATACAATTTTTTTGCCAAGGATCACTGCGCTGCATGAATCACTGATCAGTTAAACATTTTAGCAACATATATAGACAATGCCACGGCATCATAAGATACTTTGGCCCAGTATCATAGTATAGAAATTATGAAAGTTATATTATGTTTAATTTGTTCCGTGATTTCTAGAAACTATTTAAATATTCAATAACCTTAATACAGTTTCACTATCTCAGTAACGCATTTCACAGCCTATGCGTTCAACAGAAAAATATTACGCAGGGTTTCAGCGTCGCTGTGTGTCTTCCGGGAACGAGAAAAGTGCGTTTGTAAATACAGTAAGGTAAACAGTAAGGTCTGTGTTCACACATGTATGAGCTTGTAGGTCTATTCACGCTGTCTAGCAGCTTTACGTTATGAAGTTTGTTTGTGTAACGGGCGTTGAAAGGCGGTAGCGTTTTGCTTGTATATTTTTGCTTGCTGTGGTTAACGAGGAAAGTTATTTTTACGGTTGTTATACTAGGATAATTTGCAGTTGCATATTATACATATATTATGAATTATATCTCAACTGCTGAATCTTTTTGTAATAAAACAGGAAATACGTGGGGATCACAATGTGGTTTGTTGAACATATTCCTAGTAAGTGGTACATTCAGCCCTTACGTACACCGCTTGTTCAATACAATTTAATACAAAATATAACATTAAAAGTAGGTCTTGGAAATTTATTACAGGATCTGCAAACCTGTATAACAAAGCTCAGAAATATCTCAGCTATGATGCACTGCGATGTCAACCTGAAAATTATGATTTTAAATTCATGGTTTTGAATCACTCATTTCAGATTTTTCTTCTGGTTTAAAAAATGATTATTTCTGTTTCTCAAAATCCGCTGTTGCCAGCCCGGAAAAGACATTCCACAAGCACTTCATTGTTTGTGAGAATTCACGGAAGAATATCGTCTTGTACAGCAGGATGGTTACAGAAGACACTACAGTATACGAATATTTACTGTGCTATTTAAAGTGTTGAATTGTATTAATGGTGTTACTTTATTTATTTAATTCAAGGTGTTACTTTTAATTGTAGTACAAGCAAGAACGATGAAATTTGTATAAAAATATATAAGACAAATAATATAGCATAATTTCGGTTAAATTCAAACTTTGATTGACTGTCTCGGATAGATGTAGAAACAATTAAAAATTAAGACCTTTTTTAACGCTGTACCATGACAATAAACATGCATTGTGGTTTATAATACCCATTTAAGCATTACTGCTTCGATATCGTGACAATTCTGTATTTAATCCCTAATAAAAAAATTGTACGGGGATAAAAAATAGCACTCAATTTGTGCTAAAATTCCCGATGTAATAGAATGTACCCGCATAATTGTAAGCACTGCTGTATATATGCGTCCCTCAACGAGATTATGTCGTAGCCCAGCAATGTCGGGCCCGTTGTGCTCCATTAAAGCCAATTTTCCTCATGAAACCAACTCTAGATTAAACTCAAGCCGCTAGATAAGAATACCCTGAATGCCGGAATGTAAAGTTGGACAGATCGTGCGCAAACAACTTCAGCTTCTTAAAATGTTAGATCGTTCACTGAATGATAAAATATAATGTTTGACGTGGTGTTGAACTCTACAAACTTGCCCATGGGAAGATGAAAGAATATTTTTAATGGATTGCGGTCAGGCAATATGTTATAAACCTTGATCAAACTTATTTCACGCAAACTTAGTTGATAATATTATAGTGCTAGCAACTATTCTAAGAATAGTCTATGATTATGTCAATAAAAAACATGCCCTATAAGCAACTAATTTGGTATAATTAGTATGTATATTTTTTAGTTATGAAATATGCCTGGGAAGATAACTGTCGAAATGAGCAGAATAAGAAACGACAAAAACTTATTGGTGTAAAAAATAGCATTACATAACATATCATCAAAATAACATGTAAAAAATATCACAGAAAATATTATACAGACAACGCAGAACAAGTTCCAGGAAATTCTAGTAGTATTCAGTTGAATCTCACCTCATTTGCCCGAACGTAAACGCCTATCATGTAAGCGTTGTTGCCAACGCCAAGAAAAAGTCGATCCTGCGAGGCGAAATGTAAATGTTTACGTGAAAGCATTCTAGCGCCTTCACCTCATCAGACACACGCAACTTGAACCCAATGTGTTCTTGCCGAAGTTCTTGCCGAAGTTTTTTTGCCGAAGTGTTCTTGCCGAATGGTTTTTGCTGAAGTGTTCTTGTCGAAGTGTTCTTGCCGAAGCGGTCTTGCCGAAGTGTTCTTGCCGAAGTGTTCTTGCAGAATAGTTCTTGCCGAAGTGTTCTTGCTGAAGTCTTCTTGTCGAAGTGTTCTTGCCGAAGTGGTCTTTCCGAAGTGGTCATGCCGAAGTGTTTTTGTCGAAGTGTTCTTGCCGAAGTGGTCTTGCAGATGTGTTCTTGCCGAAGTGTTCTTGCCGAAGTGGTCTTGCAGATGTGTTCTTGCCGAGGTGTTCTTGCGTCTTCACTAAGTCGGATCTACTCACTGGACTCGTAGAGTTTATGTGCTAATGTTGTGTAATAAATTAGGATTCCTTGTTCGATTAACAGGAAATGCTTTGATTATATTGCTCATTTAATTTAAATTGAGTTGCCGACAACGAATTTGCATTAAAGCAGTAATGATTATATCACTTGTTTACCCACCGCGATTCATTCTACGTAAAGTGAAAGATAAAAGCCTGTGGGGTAAGTGCCAATCATTACCCACACAGTAAAACAAGAATGGAAATGAAAGAGACTGGAACTGAGATTTTACTGCAAGGCAAATTAACAAGAAGGTGGGCTTTGAATACAAGTATCAAGATGGAAATATAGTGTAAAGAATAATACCCTTGGCAACGTGCGTATCTGTTGAAGATTGAATCTAATAAGTGATCGTTGTGAAGATGAATGAAGAGAAATAATAATACAATATAACAATTATTCAGACAATAAAAAGGAACCTATTA
>NW_025936723.1:0-675 GCF_000764305.2 Hyalella azteca | reverse complement strand
AATAAGATTTATTTCCTATGAAATGAGGTCGCATATGGACGGGTCATGTAGACATTCTTATAGAAATCATCGCTGGAATTTCTATTTCGGTTTTCATTCAAGTCCATATTTTTAAGAAGCAAAGATATTTTTAAATTTGTAATAAGACGTACCTCTGATCTTTGAAATTAAGAAGATGAACTGAACAGGAGGCCTGATTTTTTTGCTGGTTGTATAATTATATATCTACTGGGTCGGTAAGCTGTGCCCGTTAAAGTTAGGACCGCTGCCTGACGCAACCTCTTAAGGAGATTTGATCCATTTCATACATCCTCCTTTCATTTCGTGGATTTCATGGAAATATTTAGGTTACTCCTAGAATTATTGAGGTAGGTTGGAGCGTGAAAAAATACATTCTCATTAATGCATCTTCTTTTAAAAATATGGCCATGAATGCGAGAATACTATGCAGTCATCAATTACAAGAAATTATAATAAATTAAAAATTAAAATTAAATTAATTAATTAATTAAGTAAAAATTAATTACTTTAAATTAATTAATTAATTAATTAAATTACAATAACTTTTTTCTCAATTAATTAGCAGGATATTCTGGTAGTTCAACGGAAGTAATCCAAATCCTAAGGGTACGTAAATACCGATAAAAACAATAACACACCCGGATAAATGAGCAC
>NW_025936722.1:0-26574 GCF_000764305.2 Hyalella azteca | reverse complement strand
ATCTGCTCAGGGTCGTAGCCTCACTTACTTTACGAAGCAGGAAGAACTGGCCGGAGTAGGGCGTGAGGACGGTGATCTGCTCAGGGTCGTAGCCTTGCAGGACGAGGTGACGAGCCAGACGCACGATGAACTCTGCTTCGTGGACGTTGCTGTGGCTGTTGTTATCATCGGTTTCCTGTGGAAGATCAAATTACATTAATTGAACAGTTTACTTGCGTAGAAGATTACTTAGCCCAATTTCTAAAGTATAGACAGCGAGATGGATCTGACGATTGTGAGCACAACAGCTATCAAGCTGTATATATAAGGATAAAGACCCGCATCAGGAAACCCCTTTGCGGCAGCCACAAAAATCGTGGCTTCTCAGAGGCCATGCAATAGATGTAATCTTGAGCTAGATGTAGAATGAGATATGCGCAGGATTACCCACGAATACCAAACACATAATGCCATTTTTAACAATACAACTAAATTTTGCATCGTACTGCTAGCTCCTTCTCGAGGTGAGACACAAAGAAGACGCTCCTCTCGACCCCCCGAATGTGATCTCGGCCTTGCACTGACGGATGATCCTTGAGTTCCGGGTAGATGGCAGGGACCAGGAGAGATGAAATCTCAGGACGCATGCGGTGCTGATACTTCAGGGTCTCGTACCTGAATAAAATGAGTTGGTGTTAGGAACATATACACGGCACCACCTAATAGACATATACACGTCTCAACTTTGACTACAGGGAATCAAGATGACTGTGGAGTCTTCCATGAGATTGTTTCTGAGTACTGATTCAGATTTGCATATTTAATTGTAAGAAATGTTACAAGGAAAGAGGACGGAGTAGCATCATGACCAGTCAATACTACTGCGCAGTAGAAATGACGATTTCGAAATGAAACCTGTAAGTCATACATCATCTTCCACTCGCTTTATTTATTTTGGCAGATTACAAGTTGTTAGCTGAGATGAGTTCAGCTCATCGGCTTAGTATTATGTCTTATCATGGACCTATAAAAAGTACGAAATACCCATTAATTGGTTAAAAAGTGGCTCGCAAACAAGATTGCTTGCGGGATTTCCTCAAAAGTACTGGAATATTCTTATTAAAGCTACCACTCACGCGACTCCGTTGTTGATCATCCGCTCGAAGAGCGACGTGTCGAGCCCGTAGTGCTTGGCAAGCTGGTAAACTGCGGGGCTTGGCTTCAGCTGCTGGTGGTCGCCTGCACAATTCAAATAGAAGTCACTTGAATAACTGAAACAATACTGATTGAGAGTGAATATGAAAGCCACAAATAAACAACCTTACTCTGTTCACGGCGGTCAAAAATTTACAAGATGACAATTGCCATTATTGCAAATTGAGTACACTGAGAGGAGTGTACCCATTTCGTCCTGCTGCCTTATTCATTATTGCAACAAATTCACACTGTTAAACCATTGTGAACCATTTTAAAAAATTCAGTCAAAGATTCACTAGATATTTTAGAATAAATTTGACTTGTAGGTTCTCTTCCACAATTGTGTTGTTATAGTTGGGCAAGCACCAATACGATGGTATCGGAATCTGATCTTGAGTGTTCGCACAGAAGGTCTCTAACTAAAAGCATTAGGAGTAGCAGATGCTTTTCACAAGTAATGTAAGTAAGAAAACGCGCACGTTTGTTGTGTAATCTCACCGATCAAGATGAGGTGCTCGCAGTTGGCGTTGAGAGAAGCTATGACGTGAGCCTCTAATATCTCGGCAGCCTCTTCAATGATCACTGAAACGCAACATAAAATAAGGATCGTAGTTTTATTTACTAGTCAAAAAATCTCTTACAGCTAAAACGATACAAATCACGGGAATAACGTGTAATTAGGCATCAATACAAGGGTCATGACCGTCTTATAAATTACTGAATAGAGATAAACAAAGTGAGAAAGAACTTCATTATAGAGCTTGCATATTAACCGACCCACCCTTCCCCCCTGGTGATACCCGAAGTGCAGCAAATCATTAATCTTTCAATAAGAACATAAGGTGCAGGTAATACTATTCAAGTGCTCATAGTTTAAAGCTCGCCTATCCTGGGCTTGAGTTCCTGGACGACGTCCTGGAACTGCGCAGCTCCCGTGGTGGTGAGGCCCACAACGTCTGCCTGACGCGCCACGTGCAGATACTCGGAGTTCTTCACCTCTTGCGCCCTCGCCATGAGCCTCTGTATGTTGGCCTCGTGAGGGCGGATGGTCTCGCGCATTTTAGCCAAAAGCTTGTGCCTCCATAGGCAATAAAGCAAGCACCGATCATTGTAAGCCAACTGAAAGATGTCGAAATCTTCATTGATGGTCGCATTAGCCACGGATGAGACATCTGTTGAAGACGTAAAATGAAGAAGTTCGCCTAAAATTCGCTGCTCTTTGTAGAATTTCTTCAAGGTGATCTCACAAGCCTCTTTTGTTATGAGGCCAGCTTTTAAATGACGAAATAGTGAGGTTTCAAACTCTATAGGATTGATTCTCTCAAATTCATATGATTTTACTCGAGGTAAAATCAAAGCAGTTCCAGTTGGGAGGTCATCTTCCTCAACATCAATGATGCGCTCATTCTCAGCCTCCCTCAGCATTTCCAAAGCATCATGCCATTCTTCGTCGTCTTCTTTGTCATCTGCGGCTGAAGATTCCAGTTTAGGATCGCCATGCACTTGCACAGGCTTTGACCAAACCTGGCGAGGATCATACTTTAGGTTCATGCACCACATTTGATCGATTGGCAGCATCCAGGAGCGGTAAAGTTGACCGCGTTCCAACTTGCTTACGATGCTGGAAGGGATGACGCCGTACAAATTGAGCAAGCCAAAGCTAAGAAGTCCTAAATCACGGACAACTTCTTGCAGTTGCGCATATTGACTTTTCAGCTTCGCTTCGGCAGCAAGGACTTTATTGTGCACATCAGACTTGGCATGATGGATGTTTGGAGGGAGTATGCGTTGCTTCTTCAATTTTAAAAGAAACTCATTGATTTGGTAGCTCTGGATGCGTTCACTCTTGCTTCTGCTGCCAATGCGGATGATTCTATTAGTGAAGTTGAGCATGCCTTCCAAAAACTGATCCAGGGCGTGGTTTGTGTAGCAAATGACGAGAATGGGCGATGACACGTCTACATCGTCTGTTTGCACCAGCCTTCGATTTTGATGCCCACGGACTATTCGGAATTCAGTTTCTTTCCTAGACCATGCCTGCGAATTGTGAAGCAGAACTTGCGTGATTTTCAAACCTAAATAAGTTTTGCCGGTTCCTGGTGGGCCTTGAATCACAACCAGCCGTTTTGTGAGCGCTGAGTGCAGTGCTTTGCGTTGGGATCGATCCAGACCAAAGTCGGACGATCTCGGCCACACATCTACCTCAGCGTTCGTTATGGGAATGTGCTGAAGATCCGGCCGATCGTTTGGTGGTGGAATGGTGTTTGATTTCGGGAAAATATCAGCTTTATCCTGAGCTTTCATGTAGTTGTTTTGCAGAACAACGCGCAGATCGTAGTGCACATTGGCCGCGTTCATCACATACTGAGGAGGTTGGACAGTTTTTTCAGCGAAGACAATGTGCTCAACAAGCGGGAGGGTATTTTCGTCCATGAATTGAAGAGCTCTGAGCACGTGCTTGTACGCGATGAAGAAAGTCCTCGACTCAACAGCTGTGTACTCAAGACTAGCGTCGAGTTTTGACACTGTAAGCAGCTTTACGCCAACAATTCCCTGCTTCAGTTTGTCAGGGTCATGGCCTGCAACGGTTGCCAGAAATGAAGAGGCAAATTTATTGGCACTGAAGCACATTACGTTGCCAAACAGCAGTCGCTTTGAGAATTCGACTTTGAAATTCTTTGGGAAATTGAGCTTCACAAAATGCACAAGTTTACCACGCACAATCTGGGTATCCTGAAATTTGACTTTCCGATACACTCGAACATCCTTTACCCCCTTCAGACCAGATTTCACTTGGCGGATGCCTTCACGCAGGGGGCGAATGAAGTCTTCGCGTAGAAGCCTAAACTGCACATCGAGATAATTGTGCACATCTCTGTAGGCCCCCTCAGTGATATTCCTCCTTATGAGAGGAGCTTCGAGCTGCAGCAGCTCATCGTCGGTAGGCTCAATGGGTATGTCCCTGTAGTCGTCCTCAGGTTCCAGATCATCGAGGTCTGCGAGGCGATCAGCAAAAGGACGTCGCTTCCGCTCGCCGACGTCAGGCCCCGGCTTCTGACTCTCGAGGAGCAATGCCAGGAGCTGCTCATACTCAGTCATTAGCTCGTTTAACTCGGATTGATTTTTCAGCTTAGGAATGACGAGCATGACAGTTTGCAGTAAAGTAGGCAGCATCTCCTTGGCTTGGTTAATGAGAGTTTTTTTCAGTACTTTCAGTAATTGTAGTTGATCTTCAAGGAAGCTTTTCACGTCCGTCCTCTGGCTTGTCATCAATGAAATGTGAAATGTAACGAGCTTATTCACAAAATCCTCAGTGAATATCATTGTGAAAATTTCAATCAGACTCTGCCGACAACTGGTGCAAGTGGAGGCTCTGGCGAGCACCTTGATGAAAAGAACTAATTTATCATCAGGGATTTTCGGCTCAGCCAACAGTTGAGGCACTCCAGACCTGTCACTTAGCAGTGAGTGGATGACCAGATCTGGTGGCTGAGTAGTCCACCCTTTCAGAACATTGATTCCAACAGGATAAAGTCTCTTTGCATTGTGACATACCGTGTGTTCCCTTTCTTCGTCTCTGTCGCCGTTGTTGTTCTCCTGATGTGTTTGAGGGCGTCCTCTGAAATAAGAAAATTATACAAATTAATGATGAAAAGTTAAATCCTTCCATAAGAATCTTGTTGAATTCTGGTTCCAGTAGATATAAATTCCAGAAAAAATTCATTTCACTTTAATATTCAAACCAAATACAATATTCTCACATCATTACTAGCCTAAAGTAGAGGTTTGAATGGACTAGTATGGACGTTACTAACAACTGAATTCTAAAATACCAATTGTTCTATTAAATTCTTCCAGACTACAGTAAGTATTTCATGTCAGGCAACTTAATTCATATGTCATCACCCATGCTGTCAGTAGTATCTCTCACGTCATCTTCTATGACGTCATTGTAGTAAGTCTATATATAAGCTCTTCCAGCTTACCACCAGTCAGTCATAGAACAACACCTCTTAGCTGCAGCCCATCCCAGCCTAACCTTAGATGCATCCACCACGTCTATCAGCTCCAGCACTTGCTTGTCCTACTCGCGTTCGTGTCGTCAAGTCCACCTTCTCAACTACAGTGATAATGCCTCATCCTGTAGTCCTTATATACTTAAATAACTACTATCTTAGAGTGTCACTCTTTCATTCCACAATATATTATCTGGATATTAATTCGAACCGCATGGTACACAGTGACAGTAACCTTCAAGTGGTACTATCTGATTACAAAAGTTTAGGAGACAAGTTTCTGTTGGTGACTCCAGTATTGATGAAAAGAATAAATCAGGATTTTGGCAATGAGCTAAGAATTAGCATTCAAACATAAGAATAATGATGATTTTATTGTCCTTCAGTGGTGTTGTTACCGGGGGTAATCTTAGGGCAGACCAAGCTCATGTGTTTCAGCTCACAATTATATAATTTTCTATTTCAATCATTTATTGTTTTAACTTATTACAAACATGGTTATTATTTGTCGTTTTTCATGCTTATCATGCAAACTAATATTATTTCATGCATTTGTGTCTAATGTCGCCCTATGTTTTTTTGTCTCGTTTCAGGTATTGAACGACCCCATAAACCTAAATTAATGCATGCACAATAAATTTATCTTGAGTTATCAGACAATCCTGAAACTCGCACCGCCATCACCAGTTGGTGAGTTGGCTGTTTAGTCTGCACTTTAATTATCAATTATTTAATTATCAATTATGTCTAATGTACATATTTTAGGCTAATTGTTTTATGCATTTTGGTTCTTATTCAATCTATTGTCATTTATTGTTACAATGGTTCTTTTCATATCTATCAGCTTGATTAACTTTTAGTGTGATGCCTGTGCTTGCAATAATTACTTTGTTTTCTTAAATCATTTTTGCACTTGAAAGATCTGCACTTGCATTTGCTCTTGACTGTTTAAACTCGATAATATATTCCTTAATTCACTCCTATTTTGTTGTTCATGTTTAAAGTCAAATTAATTCACTAAATTCCCTCACATAGCAAATAAATTATTATGTCTCTTATTGCATGTATATTTATGTTCATTTGTTTGTTTCAGTTGCTGTGTGTTTCACTCCACCCATTGTTTCATATTCCTTAGTTTCATATTCCATAGTTTTATAGTTCCATAGTCCTAAATTTGCTTGTTTAGTGATTCAATTCTAATTATGAGTTTGGCAAATTATTCTTATTGTATACAATTTTTAACATATTGGCTTCTCTTTTAATAAATGAAAATAAATACTGAAATAAAAGCAAATCCCTAAGTAATTCATTAATTCCTGTTTTCTGTGACAAGCACTATAAGAGTAAAATTCAGTAAGTGAACAACGAGTTTGTTCCGCCCGCTAGTGTGCCCGGTTACAGTGTCCAAACTGGTTAATGTTGGGTAAGGCATAGATTTAATTCCCAAGTCAAATTTCATGCATAGATTTAAAACTGATTAGTTTACATACCTCCCACCAAATTCTTGTTGTTTCCAGTTGCCTCTTCCCCGAGCATGGCTTCTTCCACGTGGACGTCTCTGACCAGTATCAAAACTTAAGTCCATAAGACTGGGCAATCCATCTTCTCTAGAAGAACCTCTTCCACTGGCGCTGAAGTTCAGGGCATCAAGGCTGCCAAGACGGCCAGAGTGCGCTTCATACCTGCCATTCTGCTGGCTGCTCGGCACACCATACCCATAATTCTGATGGCTGTTGGGCACACCATACCCAATATTCTGATGGCTGCTGGACACACCATAACCACTATTCTGATGGCTGTTAGGCATACCATAGCCATCATCACTGTAGTTGTGTACAGCACTGCCAGAATCTCTGTAGTTTGGTTGGCCACATCCACGGTTTCCATAACTCCTCCCTTGACTGTAATACAATGCATTTGCTGAACATTTTTGTACAATTAAGCGTAAAATATACAAAAGATCCATAGTACAGGGTTATTCTAAATGATAGACCTAATTTAATAAATTTGTATTAAAGTATAAATTGAAAATGAATAATTTATTCACCAATGGAAAGAGACAGATTCAAAGTTTTTTTTACATATTTATAAATGTTTAATATGTCCCATTGCACTGCATGGCAAACATTTAAATGGTAGCCAAACTCGTCCCACACACGAGAAAGCATATCTTTGTTACTAGTGCACCATAGCAGTGATACGGTTCTTCAGATCAACAAGAGTTGCTGGTAAAGGCGGGACGTAAACAGAGTTGCTGGTAGAGGCGGGACGTAAACAGAGTTGCTGGTAGATCGAGACGGGACGTAAACAGAGTTGCTGGTAGAGGCGGGACGTAAACAGAGTTGCTGGTGGAGGCGGGACGTAAACAGAGTTGCTGGTGGAGGCGGGACGTAAACAGCGTTGCTGGTAGAGGCAGGACGTAAACAGATTTGCTGGTAGAGGCAGGACATAAACAGAGTTGCTGGTGGAGGCGGGACGTAAACAGAGTTGCTGGTAGAGACGGGACGTAAACAGAGTTGCTGGTAGAGGTGGGACAAACAGAGTTGCTGGTAGAGGTGAGACATAAACAGCTTCCTTGACCCCATAATAAATAGTCACATGGGGTGAGGTCAGACGATCTTGGTGGCCAGAAATGTAGAGCCAGATCTTCATTTCCTATGTGTAATACCCAATGCTCAGGAAATCATCAATTCAGAAAGTTTCAAAAATCAAGATGCCAATTTTAACCTTTTTAAACAGCCAATTAGAAGTTTGAATAGGTTGAAAAACTTTTTGAATCTTTCCCTTTCCTTTGGTGCATTTGGTATTCATTTTTAATTTATACTTGATTAAATTTATACAGGTTTATTAAATTAGGTCCATCATCTAAGTATAAATAAAAAATTAATAATTTCCTTTTAAATGAATTAGTTGGCATCCAAATCTTTTTGGGTCAGTCATTTCCTGAGCATTGGGTAAGACGCATAGGAAATGAAGATCAGGCTCCACACTTCTGGGTTCTGGCCACCAAGATCACCTGACTCGCCCCATGTGACTATATCTTATGGGGTTACAACAAGGAAGCTGTTTATGTCCCTCCTCCACCAGCAACTCTGTTTACGTCCTGCCTCTACCAGCAACTCTGTTTGATCTGAAGCCACTGAGATCACCTGATCTCACCCCACGTGACTATTTCTTATGGGATAACGTCAAGGAAGCTGTTTACATCCTAACTACCAGCAACTCTTTGTATGTCCCGCATCTTTCAGCAACTCTCTTTATGTCAGTCCCACCTCTACCAGCAACTCTCTTTACGTCAGTCCCACCTCTACCAGCAACTCGGTTTATATCCCGCATTAACCAGCAACTCTTGTTGATCTGAAGAACCTTATCACTGCTACAGTGCACTCAGTAACAAAGATATGCTTTCTTGTGCGTAGGACAAGTTTGTCTGCCGTTCAGATGTTTGTCATACAGCAGAAGGGGAAATTTTGAACATTTATAAATGAGCAAAAACTTATCAATTTTTTCTTCATGTTGGTGTATAAATTATTCATTTTGAATTTATACTTGAATAAATACAAATTTATTACAATGGTCCATCATTTAGAATAGCCCTGTAGTTTACCATATTAGTACTCAGAACTCAAAGCCAAATTGGGACAAAATTCCGACTCAAAACTGGCCAAAAACTTGAATGTTGCCTCGACATTACTTTAAAAAAATGTTGCAGTTTTGCTAATTTTATGCTCATTGCTAATTAGCTAGTGTTCTAAGTTCTGTTAACATATTAAGATCAACTTTCAAGATACTACTGCATATAATACAAGCATTGTTGTGCAAGGTTGATTAGGGGTTTCAAAATTTTCCATGTGCAAATTAACTCATATTGGGTTTCCATTAACAAAAGGTTGCATGATAAATTAAATGGTAAATCATGGGAACTGAGGATAGAATAATAGGACAGGCAAGCAAGAATTCTAACAATAAACTTTTCAAACATAAAGTAAAGCAATGACTAATTAAAATTCTACAAGGAATTCTAAAATCTTTTCATTATGAGTCTTATATTATTATTAGTCTTATTATGAGAGTATGATTGATAACAATAAAATTAAATATTTCTTGTTCTTGAGAACAATTAAGATAAAAAGTTCAAGCAAGAACTTCATAACTAATCAAGATGATTGAAATTAGCTGTGATAAAAATTTGATGGTTTGTTGAAACATGATGATCACACATGTTGTTAAATCACATGATTTAATCATTTTGATTTAATCATTGCCAACCCTGACAGTGGTATTGATTATAATTTTTTAAAACACCCTACATGGCCGATGTCACCTTGCTAATGGTTGAATTTGGCCACGAAATCATTTTACTATGTTTTTACTGTGTTTTAACACATGTGGCCAAAGTCACCCCATTGCAGGGTGACATCGGCCACTCAGCTAATTTAAAACAAAATTATTAAACAATAAAAGTGACATAATTTAGACATGACATTCAAAGAAGAACCTTTCAGTAATATATTTACAAATTTACAATCACCAGCAATGCCTCATTCCTATTTTGTAGGAATTTGATTGGCAGAAACTAGTGTAATTTGGCCGAAGTCACTGCAGTTGATGGTATGGTGTTGTGTATGGTAACAGACTTCAAGCCAAACAAATGAAATCAGTTATTGGCCTACATACAAAAAATACTGGAAATAAAGTATTATTTTGAAAAATAAATAACACAGTGGTACCATACTGCAAGAAATTTTATGCAAATGCACTTTGGAGAGTTCACTATCTTATAAAGTCTATTAAAGAAATTTGGCTTTATTATTACACATGTTTTAACACTAACACTCGGTTTGCACAAGATGGCAACATAACCAACAGAAAAATCCAGCACTATAAATAACTATTGTAGTAGTATAGTATCTTTGGCATTGAAGAATATGCCTGTCACTGATTCTTGCACATTTCTTGACTAAACTTGTCTTTTGATCAAATCTTTTCAATGGATGGTAGGTTTAAAATCGTTTCAAGATTTCAGTTGTTACGTAGGATACAACGCATTTCAAGACTATACATATTCTCCTGCATGGCCTTGTCTAGTCTGTTCTTGAACGTGTTCATACTCGGAGCATCAACAATATCTTTAGTGAGGCTGTTCCACATGTTGGTGACTCGAAGCAAGAAGATGTGTCATTGCATGGATGAGTTGCACTGCAGTTTTTTTTAGTTTATAGCTGTGGCTCTAGTGTTTGTTCTTGCTTTACATCCTGGTAATCCTGGGACCTTGAACAAACCATGAGTACACATGTATACTTCAATTAGGTCACCATGCAGCCGACAATAACAGAGACTGGGAAGCTTCATAATCTTCATAAGACTTGCCCTTTGAGCCAGGAATTATCCTTGTTGAAGGCCTTTGAACACTCTTTACTAAATTATCATCCTTTTTAAGTCTTGGTTACCACACAATGTTTCCAAACTCTAGGTTCAGCTGCACTTGAGGTGAACAACAGCTTCATCATTTCTACATCTAGGTACTCATAGGAGTGTCTGATCAGCTCAAGCAGCTTATTGGATTTATTAACATGCACTTCAGTATGCCTAGAAAATTTTAGCTTCTGGTCAACAAAAATTTAAAGATCTTTTTCCATGCACGACTTCTCAATCGTAACCCTCTCGTTGCAACCATGTCTTCTCATGCTGCAAACTTGCTGTTCATTGTTATTGCCAAGGTAAAGTGGTCAGCATTGAATTGCAGCTGCCATGCATTGGCCCAGTCAACTAAACTATCAAGATCATTTTGCAGTTGCATTTTAATTTGATGCATCCTTAACTGTATTATACTTTTGTCATCGGCATACATGGAGCACACGCTTTACACTACGTCTGGTAGATCATTTATAAAAGTGACAAACAGAACAGGCTCAAGAACGCTCATTTGCGGTATGCCACTGTGCACAGTTGCCCAGTCTGATAAGATTCCGTTAATTCTGACACGTCTTCTGCCTACTAGGAAATTCCTGATCCATTGGAGTACATTTCCCTCTTTCTCATAGAATTCACTTTATGTAACAGTCCCTCATGCGGAACACTCTCAAATGCCTAGGCAAAATCGAGGTACACTGCATCCACTGGCACCCTTTTGTCCAGCAGATGAGTCCAATTATTCAAGGTAGACAGGAGATTAGTGGTGCATGATCTGCCACCAAAAATGCCATGCTGACAGTCTGATAAAAGATGGTTAACAGTCAAGTGGTCAATAATCCTATCCCTCACAACCAACGCTTGTGAGACTGACAGGACAGTAGTTACCGGGGTTACTTCTGTCACCTCTTTTGAACAGGGGTGTCACTTGGGCTTCCTACCAGTTGGCTGGCAAAGTCCTTTTGATTTAGGTTCTTTCAAAAGAATACTATTGAAGGGCCGGCCAGGACGGTTGCTAATTCATCGAGTAATCAAGGGTGGAATCCATCTGAACCTGATAACTTGTTGGGATTCAGGGAGACCAGATGCTTGAGAACCTCCTTTTCATGTATCTCAAAACTAGTTAACTGCCAGCTCACTCATCGCTCCTCAATAGCTGGAATACTGTTCAAGTCATCACCTGTGAAGACGCTGATAAAGAACTGATTTAGAACATTGGCCTTGCCTGCATCAGAAGATATCTTTTGTTGATTTACATTCAAATAAGCAATACTATCCCTTGTCTTACATATCAAACTAGCATACAAAAAGAAGGTTTTCAGGTACTTTTTGAGCTTATGGCAACATCTTTTTAAAAGTTTTGACTCCAGTGCGACAAGCTTGTTTAGCTTGATTTTGAGCTCTTGCATACAGGTTATACTCAGCATTGCTGCCAGTCCTTAAATAACGCTTGTTATTTACGGACTTGCAGCACACATCAACTGTATTTATAATAACACATCAACTGTAGTCATAAGTATGTTCTTGATGAATGACCATGACTCCACCACATTCATGTTCATAATACAGTCCAACGTGTTAGCTGCACTCACTGATTCATCAAGTTTAACATAGTCACCTTTTGCAAAGTTGAAACGTTCATGCTTCTGAGGTGTCTTTTCTGTACAGCACTTGATACTGAAAATCAATGACTGGTGGTGATTTTTGCTCAATGGAGCCCTGTGGCAAAGCTCTTCTACCTGATTCTTCAATAGTAAACACTAGGTCTAGACTCTAGAGTATTTGGAGTCTGATTACCTCTAAAATGGGTTAGAATAAAATAGAAGTGTCAGCACTGAAGAAATAGGCCCATGGCATGTTGCTGCTTCTTGTACTTATCGTGACTCGATTCACAAGGGATCCGGCCTTTGGAACCCGATCTTTCCGTAACTGATGATTGATTGAGATAGCTGCTGGACTTATTGCCTGGTCCGTAAGTTGCTAGGCATTTCGAGACTGAACATATGCTCCTGCATAGCTTTGTCTAGTCTGTTCTTGAAGGCGTTCATACTCGGACCATCAACAATGGCATCAGGGAGGCTGTTCCACATGTCAGTGTCTCAAAGTGAAAAGAAATGTTGTCGCATGGATGTGTTACAATGCCGTTTTCTTAGTTTATAGCCATGGCCCCTGGTGTTGGTTCTTGTTTCAAATTCTAGTAATCCTTCTGAAACTTTGTATAAGCCATAAATATACTTGTATACTTCAATGAGGTCCCCAAGCACATGTCAATAACTCAGGCTTGGAAGCTTCATAATCTTTAACCTTTCCTCATAGGACTTGCCTCTAAAGCCCGGAATTATCCTTGTTGCACATCTTTCAACATTCTTAAATTTTTGTCCTTTCCAAGTTTCAATGACCACACGTTTCCAAACTCTTGATTTGGGCGCACGACAGCAACAAACAACTACTTCATCACTCCTGCATCTAGGAACTTATTAGGAAGTTATTTATTGGCTTGAACTTCAATATGCTTAGAAAATTTCAACTCATTGTTGATATTAACTCCTAATTCTTTTTCTGTTGGCAACTTTGACATCATCACGTTGTCAACTTTGACATCATCACTCCGTCAACATCATCACTCTGTGCAACTGTCTTCTCGTGCTGTAATCTTGCTGTTCATTATTCTTGTCAAGGTGGATTACTTTACATTTGTCAGCGTTAAAACACAGCTGCCATTTATCAGCCCAGTCCACCAGCCTGTCAAGATCACCTTGCAACTACTTTTTGTGAACTATTCTTCACTGTATTATAAATTCATGTATCACCAGCATACATTGAGCACACGCTAGACACAGCTTTTGGCAGATTGTTTATAAATGCAACGGATAAAACAGGCTTGAGAATGCTTCCCTGTGCAGTGAAGCCCAGTCTGATATGGGCCTATTAAAATCGACACGTTGTTGTCTCCCTACTAGAAAATCTCTGATCTACTTGAATTTAAGTACTCTCAATTCCCAAAGACTTCAATTTATGCAACAGCCGCTCATGTGGGACACTTTCAAATGCCTTGGCAAAATCAAGGTACACTGCATCTGCTGGCTCCCTTTTGTCCAGCAGGCGGCTCAATTCGTTCAGAGTAGACAAGAGGTTAGTGGTGCAGGATATCCCAGCAATAGGTCATGTTGACAGTCTGATAGGAGATTATTAGCAGTCAAATGATCTTAGCTTTGTGATGTGCTGGAATAAAAATAAGTCTCTCACAGACTCCATGAACAAGGATGAGGGGTGATTCTCATCCCTTCAAGAGGATTCATCTGCCCAGTCCAGGGTTGGTGATTTTTTTTATTTTTTCAATTTTTTTATTTATTCAATTTTTTCAGCTTTTTTGTCTTTTTGAAGTGTTATTTTTCATGTTGCAATTAGCCTACTAACAATGACATTATATGGATGAAAATGGTTGGCTAAAAAGGGCACTTGTTGCCTTCAATAATGGCCAAGGTGGTGTTTACCACTTTTGGAATTTTAGGTAAATAATTATTGATAAGTCTAATTATTAGCTCTGTAAAATATGTATGGAGCAAGGTAACAAGCTACATATTGACCATTTAACGGGCTTCAATATACAAAAACACTTCAGGAATGCAGATCTTCTAAACATTGAAGAGTCGCATAACAGATAGGTAGCTGATAGCACAGTGCACAACACTATCAATAGATCTACTAGTTTCATGTCCTATAAATCTACCAGACTCTACCCTCTACACACCAACTAGTAGTGACTGAGTGACTGATTGCACTGTTCTCATTTGATTCAGATCATTAACCAATACAAAACATAAACTGAATGACAACCAAACAATCCTCAAAATACTTGAAACGAGACTAATGTTATGAGAAAAGTTAACACTGAAATAAACATATGCACAATTCAAACATTTTATTTCCATTCACTGCATTTAATTATTTTCAGGATGGAAAATCTTTCTAATTGCCTAAAAGGTCAATCCAATCTCAACCTCTCAATATACAGGGTGGGGCAGAACTGATTGAGCAGTTTTAAGGCAAAATAAAAGAGTAATGGAGGTACATAAAGAAGAAAGTTTATTTTCCTCAAGGTTAGCATAACATACCATTTAGAATTCATATGTTTTGAAAATAAAATCTGGAAGATGGTGGCCATTAGCAGCAATACACTGTTGGAGTTGTTTTTGGAGGAGGTAGTAACAGTGACCGTGAATTCCAAACGCTATGCTTAGTATCCTTAGTATTTGTTTGGGACATAGCAGTCCCAGGCCACGATGGATTGCCGCCTCTGATTATCGTTCATCCGCCCTCATTTGGGCCACCTGATGCACGATGCTGTTGCTTGCTTCTCGCCGCTGGTAGTGTTGCAGGGGAGGTCAATCTGGGATTGTGCTCAGGAACACGTCTAGCTGTCTCTTGAAGGTCTCCAGGGTGAACTCCCCCTCTCTTAGATCCCCTGGTAGGGAGTTGAACAACCTTGGCCCTGCCACAGAAAGTGATCCTTCCTGCAGGGATTGAAATCTGACTGCGGATCTGTTTCGTAGGGGGGGGGATCTTGCACAGTCTCCCCCTTCTCTCGTTGTGATATGTCTGAATCCTGAAGGTCTTGCTCTCAAAGTTTGGCACCATTCCGGTTATCATTTTCCATGTGTACAGAATGACATGTCTCTCCTGTCTCCTCTGCAGTGAGTACAGACTCAATCGCTGTAACCTCTCCCAGTAGTTAAAATTCTCCATCCCTCTGATCCTGGAAGTAAAGGTTCGTTGGACTCCTTCCAGTTGCCATATTGCACCTAGTGTGAACGGAGTCCAAAGCTGGCAGCAGTATTCAAGGATAGGTATAACAAGGACTCTGAAGAGCGTGATCATAGGTTCCACTTCTCTTGTTCTGAACGTCCGCCAGATCCACCCCTTTTGCAGTTATTGTTGGTATGTGATCACCAAAATTGACCTGATTGTTCATCAACACTCCAAGATCGCGAACGAGTCGCTTCTCTTCGATTTCCGAGTTGTCAGGTGCCAGGTAGCGGTGATCCATTCTAGCTCTTCCGGTTCCTCTGTACATCAGGACCTCAAACTTGGTCCCGTTGAACTGCACGTTGCTCACTAGGGCCCCGTCATATATTGCAGAGGTCTTCTTGCAACCTCTCACTGTCTGTTCTGTCCGCGATGGTCATTAATATCCTGGTGTCGTCTGCAAATGACGACGCAGTGGCGTGGTTCACTGCCACATCTATGTCGGCAATGTGGATGAGGAAGAGGATTGGGCCGCTATGCTGCAATGCTGCAAAATTTCTTGCACCCCAGGATGGAAAACATTGTTGAAAATTAAGCATTGGAAGACGTGTGGTTCTAGCAGGATGGGGCTACAGCTCACACAGCCCGAATGTCACTCAATGTTTTGAAACGCATGTTTCCCAGATGTCAGGTGTCTCTGAGGGGTGATTTACAGTGGCCTGCAAGGTCACCTGATTTGAGCATTTGCGATTTCTTTCTTTGGGGGACATCTAAAAGAGAGGGTGTTCAGAAGTTGCCCTCACACCCTACCACGGCTAAGGGAACAGATTATTGCAGCAGAGGTTGTGGCCATACCTTGCCATGTGTGTAAACGTGCTGTGCTCTAGGAAACTTCCAAGAATGACTCCAACAGTGTGATGCAGCTAATGGACACCATCTTCCTGATATTGTTTTCAAAACATATTTTAAATGGTATGTTATGCTAACCTCAAGGAAAATAAACTTTCTTCTTTATGTACCTCCATTACTCTTTTATTTTGCCTCAAAACAGCTCAATTGGTTCTGCCTTACCATGTATAAGCTAGCTAACACATTAAAATTGTATATTGTAATCAATATATAACAAATAGTCAAATGGTTAAAGACTACTTATAGCCTTATAAGAATTAGCTAAGCTGCAAGCTATGTACAATGTATTGCAACACTTGATGCCTATGTACCAAAAACATGCAATTCATTGGAACCTAATACACATTAAAGGCAACAAGTTTATATTCCAATTTGTCATAGTACATTTATACTAAACCATGAATAACAATACCTCAAAATAGATTGAAGACTGCCACTCAATATATTTAAATCCATAAAAAATCAAAATAAACAAAAAATAAAATTTTTTTAAATCGAATAATTTAATCAGTTTGATTTAATCAATGCCAACCCTGGCCCAATCTATTTCTGGAGAGTTAAAGTCACGAACGATCAACATATGCAATATGCTGAAAGTCATGCATGGTAGAAGGCTGTTCAGTACTTCATTGTTTTCAGAGGAACTGTTAGGTGATCTATACAGGATGCCTATAAGGAGTCTATCCCTGCTTTTTAGAGAAAGCTCACACCACACTGATTCCCTAGCTGATTGGTGTTCTACTGATAACTTAACTTGTAAGGCCCCATAAAAGGTTCTAACCCACAGAGCTACATCTCTACTGCACTGCTCTTTGTTAAAGTTATGAAAGCAATCAAAACCTGGCAGCTGAAATACAACTGATACAATTTTCCCCCCATGATTTTTAGGAAGTGTCTCTGCAATACAAATAATGTCAATACACTCAGTTGCAATCACAGTTAATAGTTCATTTCTTTTGTTCAAAATGGATTCTGAGTTAGCGTAGAAACATTTCAAAACTTTTTGTGCTCTTCCATTTTGATGAGTAAACTTTTTCCCTTATTTACAAAACTGAATTTATGTACATGATTTCCACTATTTAATAGTCTTCCAGCTCCCCTGACTGTCGGCAAGTGGTCAGAGTCCTTGTGAGATCTAGAATGTAGGTGACATGATTTTCTGTGCTTCTGCGTCTGTTTTGCTCCTGTCATTTCTTGCGGAAATCTGCCCTCTCTAAAGGGGTGGAATCCTTCACAAAAACAGGCTTGAATCTAACGGTTTCTCCTACTTTTTTTGCTGCTTTCAGCACACTCTAAACCTGTGCCAGATCATTCACAGTCACCAATAGAGGTCTGCATGTGTTTGTAGCATCAGCATTCTTGAAGCGCAGCTGCTTGCAAAATGCAATATCAACCAGTGTGCTTAGTGCTTTGCTACAACAGGCTGCCACATACTTATTGTTGGCCATCACTCATTCATCTCAGATGCTGTGATTTTGGGAATGCTGAACCATACAAGGTTGCACTTCCTAAGTTCTCTGTCTAGTAATTGCGGGAGCTTTTGCTAGCAACTTTGGCTATGACAACAATGTGATTCTTCAATAACATCTTTTCCAAATTTTCTGTATTTTACCGTTGAGCTCTCTCTTCCATCAGCTCTTTGCACAAGCTCAGTTCATTACTCAAAGAGCCTACTAAATTACTCAAAATGCTTATCTCTTTCTGGTAATTGTTCTCCATTTCTGCTCAAAATGCTGCGAACAAAGCAAACCACTTCTCTTCCATCTGCTTCTTGCTTTTTTGGCCACTAGGAGTTGGTTTCTCGCAGTCACTACAGAACCAGTGAAACGACTTTTCTGTAGGAAAAAATACTCTTCAGAGCTCAGCTTTGCACAACTGATGCAAATAAAATCCTCACAGTGTTCACAGATGACCATCTGATCCTCTTCTCTTAATGAGGTCTCTTTACAGAACTTGCAAGCATTTTCAACTACACACTTCAATCTCCTGTTCGATTTTTTCAGTGCACCTTGTTTCGAAGAGTGACATTCCTTCTTAACAATATTGTTAACTTTCTTCCCAGCCATCACAATGATTAAATCATGTGATTAATAAATCACTTGATTTTTTATAAAAAATCATGATTTTTTCATTTATTTGATTTTTTTATTTTTTCATATATTCAAATATATTGAGTAGCAGTCGTTAATTTATATTGAGGTATTGTTATTCATGGCTTAGTATAAATGTACTATAAATGACAAATTGGTATATCAACTTGTTGCCTTTAGTGTGTATTAGGTTCCAATAAATTGAATGTTTTTGGTACAGAGGCATCAAGTGTGCAATACATTGTACATAGCTA
Organism: Hyalella azteca; assembly: GCF_000764305.2. Lineage (NCBI taxonomy): Eukaryota > Metazoa > Arthropoda > Malacostraca > Amphipoda > Hyalellidae > Hyalella > Hyalella azteca. Next base: position 7,971 of record NW_025936722.1, on the reverse strand, counting down.
GCAGCTTAGCTAATTCTTATAAGGCTATAAGTAGTCTTTAACTATTTGACTATTTGTTATATATTGATCACATTATACAATTCAAATGTGTTAGCTAGCTTATACAGGATGGGGCGGAACTGATTGAACAGTCTGGAGGCAAAATAAAATAGTAATGGAGGTACATAGAGAAGAAAGTTTATTTTCCTCAAGATTAGCATAACATACCATTTAAAATACTTATCTTTTGAAACCAATATCACGAAAATGGGGTTTGTTAGCTGCATCACACTGTTGGAGTCATTCTCGGAAGTTTTCTACAGCACATTCACACATGGCAAGGTATGGCCATAACCTCTGCTGCAATAATCCATCCCCTTAGCTTTGGTAGGGTGTAAGGGCAACTTCTGAACACCCTTTCTTTTAGATGTCCCCAAAGAAAGAAATCGCAAATGCTAAATCGGGTGACCTTGCAGGCCACTGTAAATCACCCCTCAGAGACACCAGACCTCTGGGAATGGGAAACACACGTTTCAAAAAATTGAGTGACATTCGGGCTGCGTGAGCTGTAGCCCCATCCTGCTGGAACCACACGTCTCCCAAGGCTTCATTTTCAACAATGTTTTCCATCATGGGCTGCAAAATATTTTGCAACATTGCAGCATAGCGATCAGAATTCACTGTTACGGTTACTCCCTCCTCTGAGAACAACTCCAACAGTGTGTTGCTGCTAATGGCCCCCATCTTCCAGATATTGTTTTCAAAACATAAGTATTCTAAACGGTATGTTATGCTAACCTCTAGGAAAATAAACTTTTTTCTTTATGTACCTCCATTACTCTTTTATTTTACCTCAAAACTGCTCAATCGGTTCTCCCCCACCCGGTATATTGAGAGGTTGAGATTGCATTGACCTTTTAGACAATTAGAAAGATTTTCCACCCTAATATGAGTATTTTAATCAAAATATTTAATTTCAATCTTTAAATATGTGAATTTAAAACTAGAAACAAAACAATTACAATTATAAGACTATATATAAAATAATTAAAATCAGTGAATGGATATAAAATATCTGAATTGTGCACATGTTTATTTCAAACAGTATTAGATTTTCTCATAACTTAAGTCTCATTTCAAGTTGTTTGAGGTTTGTTTGGTTATTGTTCAGTTTATGTTTAGTATTGGTTTATTGCTCTGAATTAAATGGGAAGAGTGCAGTCAGTCACTCAGTCACTACTAGTTGGTGTGTATAGAGGGTAGAGTCAGGTAGATTTATAGGACATAAAACTAGTAGATCTATTGATAGTGCTGTGAACTGTGCTATCAGCTACAGTCACTACTAGTCGGTGTGCATAGAGGGTAGNGTAGAGTCTGGTAGATTTATAGGACATAAAACTAGTAGATCTATTGATAGTGCTGTGCACTGCGCTATCAGCTACCTATCTGTTATGTGAATGTGACTCTTCAATGTTTAGAAAATCTGCATTCCTGAAGTTTTTTTGTATATTGAAGCCAGTTAAATGGTCCATATTTAGCTCATTACCTTGCTCCATACAAACTTTACAAAGCTAATGAATAGACTTACCAATAATTGTTTACTCAAAAATCCCTAAGTGGTAAACACCACCTTGGCCTGTTGGCCATTATTGAAGGCATTAAGTGCCCTTTTTAGCCATCCATTTTGATCCATATACTGTTATTTTTAGTAGGCCAATTGCAATTTAAAAAATAACACTTCAAAAAGACAAAAAAGTTGAAAATTAAAAAAAATCAAATAAATAAAAAAATTACGAATAAATAAAAAAATCACGAATAAATAAACAAATCATTGATTTTTATTTTTTTGATTTTTTTTAAATCAAAAGAATCACCAACCCTGTTCCTAATAATTGTTTAATGATTTCCAGGTTCCTTCACTGAGATTTAGCTTGGGTCTCTCACAGCAATAAATTGCCGGAAACACGCCTGTACAACAGAACCGCCCAACAGAAGTAAAGTTCTGGAAGAGCAGCACAGCTGCCCAACGGTAATTAATTTCTGGAAGCAATTCAATGCAGGAAACAAATCGGTCAGGCTTCTTGAGCGACAACACAGCACATCTACTCTCCACAGTGTCTCCATCTGAACTACAGATAATTATTATTTCAAAAGAACCAACCCAAAAGTAGGTCCCCTAGTTGAAGCATCATTGAAGCTTCCACAAGTTTTAGGTCTTGCCCCCAGCAGTGGAGCTCTGGGGCCTCTGCCCTGATACCTTCCTCTTGACCTTGCAGTAGAAGATCTATTGATGGGTATTTCATCATCTGCAATATCAAAAATTTAAACTGTACAAGTCATCATGATTAATTTGGTAACAATTCTTGAAAAATATGAATTATACAGTAATTGTTATGTATCATTTTTAGTATCAAGGATGTCCATGGACTAACTGTTAATGATAACTAGTTCACCATTTGCCAAAAGGAATATCATTGTTCACTGATGTAGCAAGTAGAGGCAACATTTGGCATCAGTAGTTCAAGAATTACCAATATCTGCTATGTTAATTTTCTATATTTTGCTCATAGATAGCATGTGAATCTTAAAATGGATATGAATCTAGTAAGTTGTTCATCTAGTAATAAAATTTGTATATACATTGACGAAAAGCAATAACAGCACATTAACAGCTGCTGATAATTCATCATCACTACTCAAGCTTGACAATTGATTAAAACTATTTCTCTTCTCTTTTTGAGTGTTGCATTCAGTTTTATTCAGAATCAGAACAAACATTTTGTTCATCAATAATAAAAATATTTCCAAAATGTTGAAACAAAGAAATTGCCTGCATCACACACAATTCCTGTAATCCTCCAAGTATCTACATTAAACAAAGATTAAGCCTAATGAAAATTAGAATAGTAGAAATACATGTTAAATTATCCTCATTTTGGTTAGAATGCTGTAACCAAGCACACTAGCAGGTGGAACAAACTTGTTCACTCAGTGAAAATTTACTCATAGTGCATTTCACAGAAAACAGGAATTAATGAATTTTGGGATTTGTTTTTAGTTGAATATTTATTTTGATATTTCATTTATTAAAAGACAAACTAATATGTTAAAAATTTTATACAATAATAGTTTGCCCAAACTCATAATTAGAATTGAATTAATAAACAAATAACTTAGGACTATGGATCTATGGGACTATGGAACAATGAAACTATTAAACTATGGAACTATGAAACAATGGAACTATGAAACTATGGAACTATAAAATTATTGAACTATGAAACCATGGAACCATATGACTATGGAACTATGAAACTATGGAACTATGAAACTATGGGATGGGTGGAATGATATACATAGCAACTAAAAAAACAAATTAATATAAAAATACATGCAATAAGAAACATAATATATTTGCCACATGAGAGGATTTAGTAAAGTTAATTAGACTTTAAACATGAGCAACAAAATAGGATAGGGAATTAAGTAATATATTATAGAGTTAAAACAGTCAAAGGCAAATGCAAGTGCAGATATTTTAAGCACAAAAATGATTTAAGAAAATAATTAAAGTAATTATTGCAAGCACAAGCATTGCACTAAAAAATAAATCAAGCTGACAGATATGAAAAGAACCATTGTAACAAAAAATGACAATAGAATGAATAAGAACCAAAATGCATAAAACAATCAACCTAAAACATGTAAATCAGACATAATTGATAATTGAATCACATACACAGACTAAACCAACTCACCATCTGGTGATGGCGGTGAGTGTTTCAGAACATTCTGCTAACTCAAGATAAGCTCATTTGCATGCAATAAATATAATTTATAGGGTCATTCAATACCTGCAATGAGACAAAAAAAATATGGCAATATTGGACACAGATGCATTAATTACAACAAATAATAACCATGTTTGCATTAAATGAAAACAATAAATGAATAAAATAGAAAAAAAGAAAATTGTGAACTTAAGGGAGGTATTGAGAACAGCCCGAACACCAGAGCGAGGGTGCTCACGGTCGCTGCCATGACTACTATATTGTGTCTGGCCGGTGTGGTGCCACAGGAATGTGATGCGAGCACAGGTCTGCATCGTGCTGCTTTACTCTGTGTAGTGCTCTCTCACAACAATGCACATGTAATGCTACCCTCGCAACAGTACACATGTCATCAATGAACTTGTCTACTGCCAGCACATTCTTAGCTATTTACAGTGTGATCTTAAAAAACAATTAACATAAAGCATTATAGTGTGCCATTAATTTCATTTTTTCCCATGTTATTTATTTCATTTTCCCAGTTCAAGGACATGATGATTGTAAAATTCATCATTCAAAAAAAGTAATTTAGGCTTAGATACCCATTCTTTTAACTAAATAACATATTTTATTTACCTTATGATAAATAAAGTGAAAAAAATATATTGATAGAGCACAACTTGGTTGTGCATAGACTTGGGCAGACACTTCAAGAAGCAAAGGATGCTCGGCCAATGAGTTGATCCCTCACACCCCTCCCCTCTCCCCCACCTCCAATGAGTGGGTATCCCTTTTGGTAATGTGAGCCCCTGCTTCAGGCCAGTACCGTCAACCAGGGCATCCCCAGTACCGTCAACCAGGGCTACTTGGGACAGATTTGATCGTTTTTTTTTGTTAATAACTGTTGATAACTTCTTAGGATGGAACATTTCATGAACAAATTTAAGCTCATTTTATTCCTCTTTGCCAGGGCTATTGAATGGCATTGTCAAAAAATTCCATATGCTATTCCTAAGGTGCCAGACGCAAAATAAAGATTGTCCCGAATAGCCAGCCCCGTCGGTTGGGGCTACTCGGGACAATGGGAATAAAACTTCATATCAAAACATTTGAAGCATGCAGAGCGTACTCATCCATTACTAACTGTACTCTGAAGTCCTCCTCTTTCATTGTAGATGATGTAGAGTTAGAATAAATGACATTTTCTGTGATTTTTACTTGTTTTTCCTTTATTGATATGATATTACCCTAAACAGTAATTACCATCAACTGGGGTGACTTTGGCCTAGTTTTTGATTCATGCTTGGGTCGTAAATGCGGGGTCGTAAACGCCGGGGTCATAAACGCCAGGGTTGTAAACCAGGTCATGTAAACCAGGTGACTTTGGCCATTGTTTATGACCGTTTATGACCCTGCTTTGGCCATCATTATGAAGGAGGCCAAATCCCCCAGTTGAGGGTACCCTATTATTGATGGGATATTACTGTATTATTGATGTAATATTACCATATCCATGAACATGCCATTGAGCATTTACAACAATATTGTTCACTGCAAGCTTCATATCAGCAGCCTTATAGCATTTTTTCTGTATCTGTAAGCATACAGGACGGCTTGTAATTTGTGTGATGATAAGTGAACTTTTTTTCCCTCAGCGAGGTAAATGTAATCAATATTCTTTGTTTTTAATCAATTTGTTCTAAACTGGAGCCTTTGCTAACTGAGGTTCTACCATAAATGCGTTTTTGGGGGTGTCCCTAATAGCCCCGGAGGGGTGTCCCAAGTAGCCCAGCCGTGCAGAAATGGCTGCCATCTCTTTTTGGAATGAGATAGGCAAATTCTGTCAATTACGTTTCAAGCCAACACCTGGGTGCAACTTTTATGTAAGTAAAATTTTTTAATATGGCGAATATTTTTTTTGCTACATACCTTAGCAGTTGTAACTTTACAAAATATAGTTCTTCACCATTTTTTCAGGAATTTTTCATAGCAAGTAAATGTAGTATTTTTCGACTTCCTTTATACTACATAGATAGGAAAAATGTTGACATTTACGCCACTATTTTTAGTTTTGCAATATTCCAATTAGTTTCGCTACTACAACAGTTTTATGTCGTGTTGGAGGTCTGTCCCGAGTAGCCCCGGTTGACAGTAATTTAAAAATAATTCATATAAAATACCCCTCCACTCACAAAAATTGGCATTTAGAAAAACTGAATGAACAATCAATATATATGGTCTTTATACAGTACATTGAATGATATGTATCTCAATGTTGTAGCTTGAAAATCCTAAGAAGAGATAGATTTCTACAGTACCCTCTTTTTGGCCGTTTTCTAAGAATTTCACATTTGTAGCCTCAAAACTCTAGGAGGAGATAGGTTTGCAGTAACAATAAGTTATCTTTTCAGTAGAGCCAGAGTCCTGACAAATTTGCCCGCACCTTGGAACACACATTCAAGGGTGCAAAAATTGCAAGACTAGTCTGACTTGATGATACTGGAGCTCAATTTCTGTCAAGAATGGTGCAAACAACACACAAGAATCATCCTGTACATTGTACAACTGCAGTTGCCAGTCAGATAACTGAAGCACAGCATGTTCAGACTACCGTAAAATGGGGTAACTTAGACCAGTGGGGTAACTTAGACCACTTTTCGTTTTTTTTACAAAAAAACCCACAACTCAAAAACTATTTGACATAGAGAAAAATTTTGTCAATGGGCATTAAAGGCCTAATACTGAGGCTACATAACACAATAGAAAGATTTAAAAAGTTTGCATATCTAATAGGTTAAAAAATTAAAAATGTGACCCATGAAAAAAAAGCTATTATTTAAAGCCTGTCAGAGTTAAATCATTTTTCGACGTAGAGGGATGATTCTGGCACCGTTGGATGCGTCAAAAAGTAAGCTTTAAGATGAGCCCAAAAAGTGGAAAACGCCAAAATTGAAAATTTTAGCCAGGTCGGTCCCCTTAAACCACTATTTTTTTTTGTTTTGCAATATTTTAATTCGTTTAGGTGCTAGGCCTAGACCTACAACATTTCTACAAAATGTTGGAAGACTGTCCCTTATTACCTCACCTGTCCCTATTACCCCAATAACCCCATTTGACAGTAAATATGTATAAATTGATAGTATTAGGTAGCCAATGGTAAAAACCAAAAAATACTAGCCCCGTAAGTGCGTAACTAACACATGCTGACTGTGAGTCTTTGACAGTGTGACTGTGACCATGACATTACATACAAAATTTTGTCATTTAAAATTAGTAGGCCTAGGTACCGGTACCTACTTTGTGCAAAACTTTGGTATTCGGAGATGGGATAGATTTTATTTTTTAGACTAATATTAGGTAGCTGATTACCTAATTAGCTTGAACCTTCCTCACCTGAAGCATTCATTTTAAAGATTTGGTGTGATGGTCCGGCTTCACCGGCACGCCAGTAATATCCCGACTAGTGGGTTCAAGTGCAAGAGACTATGGCAATGATGGCATGAGTCAAAATCTACTCCAACTCTCCAAGTCCCAAGACCGTTTCTCCAGTCCAGGCACGAATAACTTATAAGGGAGTAACCAAGGTTATATAACACCATCAAAGTCAGTGTTAAGAGCTGAAATGAATATAATTATTAGGTAATTTTTGTACTTCACTCTAAATTGGGATTCCTCCCCAAGACTATGATCCGTAATGACCGTTGATTTCCACGTGACACAAACCACGGTTACCCCTGAAGAATGCAGTAGCACGGTTCTCGTTGAATCTTGTTGAATTTTTAGCACCAGCCTTCTTGGGCATCTGGTGCTTTGGTCAGAGCTTGTGGTATTGTTCTTTAGAGCTTGTCGATGACGTCCGTCTTTGACAGAGAGGTAACTAGTTTCTCAGCTGGAAAATCATCTCTTAGTAGGGATGTCAGTGTGAAAGGCCAGTTCATCTCTTTGCAGTATTGGTCCAGGGGCTGTCTTGGCTGCTGCAGCACAGGGCATTCCAGTAGTAGATGGGCAGTAGTCCATCTTTGGTCACAGGAGGGGCAGTGAGCAGGCTGTTGTCCCGTAAAAAGGTGAGCATGGGTGAGCCGAGTTGCTCCCAGGCGCAGACGTGTCAGTGGTACTTGATGTGATTGTTTGAGGTCCAGATAGGGAGATAGGCCAAGTGTGTTTTTGTAAGGAAGCAGTTTAGCGGTGGAGTTTTGCCACTGATGTTGCCATTGTGAGTGAT
>NW_025936721.1:0-524 GCF_000764305.2 Hyalella azteca | reverse complement strand
TGATTGCCATTTTTCAAGCCGAAGAAAAAAAATATAACTAAGTACTCACTGCAGTGAGTGACAGAGAGCGCATTTTCTCGTCGACGAAAACTTGAAGTCACGGGCAGACACGGACGGACGGACGGACGGACGAACGGACGGACATGGCGAGCACGATAGTGCATTTTTTCCTTATATGAGAAAATGCGCTAAAAACAGGGAAAAAAGAAACTACGAGTAGGTGTAAGCGGTCACTCACTTGGATAGTGAATGTATCGGTACTTATATTCTTCTTCGTTTAATTACAGAGTATTCTGCACAGTGAATACTTTTTCTTGCTTTTTGTAAAGCCAAATGTACATAATTTTATTTCAGAGACGAAATTCCAAATTTTTCTGCTTCAAACCGGGACTGTCGCTATTTTTATTTATGATGTTGTATGCATTTTTCTTAATGCTCCCTAACTGAGGAATTTTTTTTAAATGGGAACATCCGCACTAAGTGATGGACAGAACTTTCGTACAGGCTCATCGCCCGACGAAAAT
>NW_025936720.1:0-3660 GCF_000764305.2 Hyalella azteca | reverse complement strand
CAATTCGCCCAGCGACCGTGCTTCCTAATGCCCCATTATTCATGGAGCAAGGCACAACCAAGCTCAATATTGCTACAATTCGCCCAGCGACCGTGCTTCCTAATGCCCCCGTGCTTCCTAATGCCCCCGAGCTTCCTAATGCCCCATTATTCGCCACGCAAACACCGCGGCCTGCTGACATCGCTGCTGAACTCGTCGAACGGCGTCAACGAGCTCGTCGCTTCAGGGACGAGAACGTTGCAGGGCAAGCCAGGGCTGGGCCTTTAAACTGACCGACTAGAGATATAGAATAGAATAGAATGGAATAGAAGTGTCGTCACTGAAAAAATAGGCCCATGGCCTGTTGCCGATTCATGTACTTTTCGTGACTTCATTCATAAGGGATCCGGCCTTTGGAACCCGATCTTTCCATAACTGACGATTGATTGAGATAGCTGCTGAACAGATAGCTGTCTGGTCCGTAATTAAATATCCCATTCGATATCAAACTGCAGCAATGTATCACCTTTCCTGTATGAAGGAGCTATATAACATGTTCATTGCTGCTCATTATGTTTGAAAATATTTACGTATATTGATATTCAATACATGTTCATTGCTGCTCATTATGTTTGAAAGTATTTATATTGATTCCATATCAGAGCCGCACCACCTCGTGTAGGGCTTCCGGCACGTGCACCTTCTGCTCCTCCAGGGCAGCAGCTGCCGCTACAGCTCAGGGGCCCATGAAGCAGCGGGAAGCGTCTAAGCGGTGAATAGCCGTGAATGAGGTACCAATAAAATCCTACATTGACCAATAGATGGATGACAATTCAGCATTTTTTAACTGACGTGGAACTCGTCGATAAATTTGGAGGAATCGTCGATTAATTTAGCTGACGAGTCTTCGGTGTTCAAATGAACCTTTTTTCCATCTCGTTGATTATGTCACCGACGAACTGGACAACCGCTTCCCAGTTATCTAAATTAATGGTGAGAGTTTTATAATTACTGCACAAAATAAGTATTTAGATTACGTCCTGCTTGATAAATAGTGTGCCTCGAGGTAACCTCCAGTTTATACTGCAGCCGAGATAATGTAAAGTCGCACATAGTCGCGGGTTGACCAGCGTCCTGGCTTAGCTCGATGGCATGTCTGTGCCTCCAACTACACGGCCCAACATCGCGCTCACGTGATTGGTATGCATATGAATTATGCATTATTTAAAGAACAGCGTTTTTACAAGTTGAAAGTATAAGAAGTTGAAATGCGTTAAAATTCGACCAATTAAATTTTACACAACAGCGTGCGTTAAGGTCCGCTTATGTATATTTGAGAACTATAGAAAGTCATGATCTACTTACTGTCAGCGAATTTTGAGTTGTGAAATATTTGGCAAACGAGGCGCTCGTGTAGCTGACGAGCTGGAGAGGCTGTTTTGGCACTGTCACAAAAAGAACAAGGCATCTGTACACGGCCGGCAGACTGCGCCTGAGGCGCTGGACACAAGATGTCGGGACCGTGATATTCAGCGCAGAACATGGCACACCACATGTTCGCAGCCATGTGGTGTATGTGTCATGTGGTGTGTCATGAGTATAGTCACTCACAGCGACGTGACTATACTCACAGCAACATGACTATACTTATTATTTGATTATGCTCAATTGCTTGTGGCTAATGCGTTCAGTTGAATATGATAGGACAGCTTGATAGGAACTCGCACTGCACCAACGACAGTTCTAAAGTCGAGAATAGGAATGTCGTGATTACTGTTGTCTTGGGCCCGGTATGATGAACGTTAGTATTGTAAAATCCTGGCCGGGTTAATGATTGCCGGGCGGATAGCCTCCTTAATTAAGAGTAAGCAATGTGGTTTCTTAAATTTTATTTAGTTACAAAACGGTTCTTGAAGAGCAACAAACACTCCATGGAATTGTAACTGCCTGAACAACGCAACACGGGAACATCGAGGCAGTTTGAGTGGGGTTTGCTGTTATGAAGTAGAATTCTTCGCTCGAGTCGAAGTCGCTGCAAAGAGAGGTGATTTTTATGTGAAACCAGAAAAATTAAAGTTTAAATCAGGTGATTCTAGTAATAATGATGTAGTAAGTAGCATGCTGTGCTAGAGTAAAATCTATCTTTTGCCATAAGCAATATTCAGATAGAAATTTGCGGAGGCGAAGTGATTATGAGTGCAATGTAATGCTATTTATAAAAGTTACCTGCATAGGCAAAAACGTTAGTAGAAGATGGCTATTTCCTTTTTAAAGTAATCGAGTGTCTTAGCTTTTCTTTTGGGTTCTTGACCGAGAGAATAACCGCCATAAGGCGATAATCCTCTAGTAGATGATTGTTGCTCGTCATTATCATGAGCAAGTTCACCTGGAAACTTCTGGCCAAAATGCACAGGCCAGGGACCGTATTATCAAAACTTCGTAACTCTTTCTACTTCCGACAAAAAAGTTACGTGTTACGTAAGTACACCCTAATTTTGGCATTATCCAAACATTCGTACGTAAGACTTAGCTAAAAGCGTATTGTCAAAACCATCTGGCCAACTGACCAATCAGAGGCTTTGGATTTGTTTACATTCTGTGAACTTCGGTGGCGGGAATCGATGCCTTCGATGGTATCGACTATCGAATGTTGTCTGTCGGTATTGAGTCGGTATTGCACCTTGTTGGCCCAGAAAAAGCCGTTCTAAAATAGTTGTGAACTCTTTTTGAAAAACAGCGTGAGTTGAAGAAGAAATCTGTGTACGGAGCTAAAAATTATGGTTGGCAGAGATATAAAGTACCGACTATTGAATGAATTGAATTTTTGAAAATGAATTAAAATTTTTTTGAAAAAATGAATGTAATTTTTTTCCAATAGCACTGTTTAGCACGATCACATATTTTGATCGTGCAAATGTTGCACGATCAAGTAGTGGAGCCATCACAAGTAGTGGGTGGTGATTGGTGATTATTGGAGCTTCGAAGACTTGTCCATGTAGCTCGATCCACAACTGTACGGGAGTATGTTGCAGACGTAGCCACAGCAACTGTGGACACATGAAGATGATTGTCAGCACAAAGCGATGCAAGCATTGTAACAATAGCTAATTAACAATTTCAAAACGAGGATGTATGTTCCAGTATCGTCAATCAGGGAATATTTTGCTGAGGGCATTACATGGGTCAATATATTTCAAAATCACATAATAATGATTATAAAACCGGTGCTACTCTATTATACTGAAAGTGGTACAGAAAACATTCAAATGTAGATGCTAGTGTAACCCAGTTAGTATCTAGGGGATGCCCTACCTTGTGCCACATACGAGAACCAGTCAGCTAGGTAAGGGTCCAGCCTGGGCAGCTCAACCTGGAGCCTCTTGAGGCCAATAGGCCTTGTACAAGTAATATCTAATTTAAGTATGCAAACAAGATGGATCTCTTATGGGCAGGGTTCTGAAGAGGCAAAGGATGATGAGGATACATGACAGACATATAAAGGCACCCTTCACAAATGCAGTCATTACATTAGTCAATTGATCTGTGCAGAGCGCCCCTACTTGAGCTGCTGGATGCACCAGTGGGTGCGTTTATTGAAGATTTGAGATAAGGTTAGTACCACAGATTGTTATTCACAGTTAGTCTACAAGGAGATGCTTTTTAGGTTTTAGCTAGTTATCA
>NW_025936719.1:0-1106 GCF_000764305.2 Hyalella azteca | reverse complement strand
ACTTTAAATACAGTGCCTGCTTGAGGAACAGCTCAGTAATCCGCCTGGCTTCGCACGATTAGGTGTGCATGCAGTCGCTCCCACCATCCTTGAGTGGAATCGAGCTCCAGTAACGTTTAGTTTCGTATCCTTGCTACATTGAGTGCCTATTGCAATGCGCGCGGGACTTTGTCGGGCTGTACTGAACATTCACATTTATTGTCACGGCAAACCTTCCTTCTCCTAGAGTTTTGAAGCTACAGCGATGGGACATATACCATTCGATTTTTAAAGACCATACCTATCGAATAACAAAGCCTTTTTTAGATTTAAGCATAGTTCGGATTCAAAATAGGGGGAATTTGAAGAAAATGAGAAGAAAACGGAGAAATGCGTGTAAAAAAACGGAGGGAAAAATAAAAAATCGGCTTCGTTACTCGATTGGTATGGTCTTTACAAATCAAATGGTACATGTCTCATCGCTGTAGCTTTAAAACTCTAGGAGGAGACAGATTTTTAAAGTACACCCCTTTTTGTCCGTTTTTATGAATTTCGCGTTTTCTATTGATTTTTTCAGAAAAAATAATATGAACAAAAATGTGTCTGTTTTTCGGTTTTACATATATGTGTGAAGTTTCAGAAAGATCCGTTAGTAAATGTGCAAGTTTTTTCTGGAGGGTAGGCCCCCCCCCCCCCTTAAATAAAGATGATTCTCGACTTGAGACGTTGATCCACTCCTGTGCGTGGTCGAAAATCGATATTATTCGCAAATAGCAGGACCCCGTCACTCGAACTGCAGTTAAAAACAATAGATATTAATTTTTTAAATTTTCAAAACAATAGATTTTCAGTCCACTACTGCTAATAAAGGATTGCACCAGTTGTACATTTTTGTTATCGTAATCGCAACATGTATTTATAGTAGGCAACCAAGTACAGTAGTTCATAACCTAACGAACTAAGAGACAACAAAATACAGTTATGTTGAATAAAGAAGAGAATAATAAACAATAATTTTTATTGGATTTCCAGTCAAGTTTAATTCGGAATAGCACCCGACAACGAGATTGCGAAGCGTGAAATCCGACTGTGCGCTGAGGAAGTTCAACGTGAATTAGGTTTCAGCA
>NW_025936718.1:0-619 GCF_000764305.2 Hyalella azteca | reverse complement strand
ACCTCTATGGTGATGTTCATCTTGACTTTCGGTGCGAGATAGCTAAATAGCTGAAGCGCTAGTAAACATTTGGCCACTAAACTAACTAACTAATTCAATTGTTTCAATGAATAAATTTCAGCAGTGTGAGATGGATGCAAAGTAGCTATTCGCTAAATAATGTCAATAAAAAAAGGGTAACAGAGTGCAATTAAAGTATAAATTACAAAATTTTCTGTCAAGTTAAAAAACTCTTTCAACTAATCAAGTTAATGCATCTGTGATGACCTTAGTACTGCCATTTCAGAGGCATCGTCAAAAATAAATCGAACGTTTAAATTTTTCCTCTGTTTTAGATAACCTCCTGATAACCATCTAAATTAGTTAGGTAGAAACAACAGATATATTGCCTGAAATCTGAACGCAAAATCGGACAAACAAATATAACTGAGAAATGTTATACAAAAAATGTTAAATGCAAACAAAATTTAAATCAAGAATCCAAGGAATTTAAACATATTATAACCCAATATCAAAATATATTACTGGTAAAAATACAGCAATACATTAAATAGAAACTAACAGAAAACTCGTCTAACAATATAAAAAAGGGAGGTTAAGGCCATCTTTCTCCTAATCT
>NW_025936717.1:0-340 GCF_000764305.2 Hyalella azteca | reverse complement strand
GTATGTGGGTTTAGTCGTCTGGTGCCCAATTATTATTAAAAGATTATTAAATTTACAGATTTCAGTGGGTAACTCACTACGGGAGGGTACAAATAGGCAACCCACCTAGTGAGTGGGCAACCCACCTAGTGAGTGGGCAGCCCACCTAGTGAGTGGGCAACCCACCTAGTGAGTGGGCAGACCACCTAGTGAGTGGGCAACCCACCAATGGAGTGGGCAACCCACCTAGTGAGTGGGTAACCCACCTAGTGAGTGGGCAACCCACCTAGTGAGTGGGTGTGGGTGCGGAAGGCAAATGGGTGTATAACTTTATCCTCTTCAATGGTGCAGGCTGTCTCCA
>NW_025936716.1:2744-4211 GCF_000764305.2 Hyalella azteca | reverse complement strand
TGTCCGCGTTGACAATCTTGCTAGCGACGTTCCTTTCTCTTATGCGCCGTGGAGCTTTTACGAATGTTGCTCTCCAGTAATTGGAAGATAACTGTTATATTCGTTTATTCATAGAAATATTAGTTTGCTGACATCACAAGTTAACCAGGAGTTTTTGATAAAAGAACAACAAATTCATTATGTCTGCACTGAAAATGTTTTGAATGTCATTTACATCATTAGTTCACGAATAAAAATTCGATTCATAATAGAAAGAAACACTTATTTCCATTAAATGATCAAGACATTTATATACTGGCATTTTTTAGATTTTGAACAGATGATGGAGCTGGTATCCGAAACGTTTCAAATGAAAATATGGCGAAATAAATCTTCATTATAAAGACAACCTGGCGTATTTTATCATTGAAGAGCATGCCAGGTACAGTTAACCACTCAAGTTTATTCAGGTTAAATTATTGTGCGGCATGTTGCTCATCCATGAGTGCGGGACTCGCGCGGTCACTCGCATTATGCGGCGCTGTTGAGCGAGCAACTCAATGGCCGTCACTGCGGCGTCATCGGCCGGCATCGTTTCTTTATTTTTTTCATCGATGTCACGAACCAAATAACTGAAGCAGGCAAATAAGGTTAAAAAATTCCGTGCTGCTCTATCCCTCGCTCTGCATGTCATCACTTGCAAATCATGCGCCAAGGGACTTCAAGATGTCTAGTTTATCGTAGCGTGAAAAATAATATATTAAGGAATCATTTTTAGAAAAATATTTGTCTCTATTCTCATAAATGTACATTTATACAAGTTAGAAACTGTGTCACCTACAAACTAATGCACGCACATATACATAAGGTTGGCTGCATTAGAAGCGCCTTGTTGTCAGTTGTCGGTTAAAAGCCATTGTCGACATTGGGCTCATGGCCACACTAGGTACACTTTGGGGCGTTAGCGACGTGAGGAAATGTGAAGGTAATTTGGCAACTGATTTCTACGAATAAATCTAGTCATTTTTTCTTCAGGCATTGCCGGCAGGAAGATTCATGTATTCACGTAGCAGCTTCCGGCGGCCGCCACCCATGCAGCATACATGAGAATTTTCAGTCTAAGTTATAAGAACTCTATAGCGATCAATATGCCTTGAGGTTGAAATTATCGCTCTGTTTACGACGTTCAATATTATGTAACCCAGAGTTGCTGCCCAGCGTCAGCCACTCCCCTGAATAATATTCAGCTCGGGGGCAGCGGGGGGGGCTCGTCCTGACAGCGCCGTTGTTGTCCCGGCCATCGTCCCGCATGAAGCAATTTGGTGTACCATGGAATATCTTGAAAAGATTAATGATCTTTACCACGTTTTTAATACATAGAGATGATTCGTACAGCAGGTCATAGATGAGCTCTAAATTAGAACGCAACAAGCTCATCTTACTTGTTGATAGTTGCGTGGGTTGTCTTCAACCTTTTCTCGGTATCCA
>NW_025936716.1:0-2355 GCF_000764305.2 Hyalella azteca | reverse complement strand
TCGTAACCCTAGAAACAAATATGGTGTGCGAAATATGTTACTAAATCACTCGTTGGCATCCCCGAGGCTCGTTGCCACGTGTGCGACGATGCGTTTGTTAGGAGCGAGTCTGTAGGGAAACACGAGAAAAATGTACGAGTCCACCAAAAAGTTTAATTTTCTTTGTGTGTAAAAGTTTCCTTCCAAAAATTGAATGTCAATGGAAGTATTTGAATATATAAATCATGAATATATTTCCCTTATGCCATCTGCCATGTATATAATATATTGTTCTGTGATAATATAACATATTAAATGCACTATAGCTACCTCCATTCAATAACAACTGTTGAATGTGGTTCAAGAATTATTTATGCGCGATTACTTGAATAAGAGAGATGCATTCCCTTTGTATTCCCATTCCCATCACTGAGATACATTGCCATAAGGAATATCATTCACCGAGTTATCGCTATGATATAATTGGCTGAGTCGCCAGTGGAGCACAATCGCCGGGTTGCGACGTCATAACCCTAGGCACTTCACAGCGCAAGGTATCTAAAATATTGCACTGAAACGGAAGGTGAAACGTCTGTATGGCTGATGGACGTTAATTCATCAGCATGACTACTGAATACCTTGGCAGATATGAAGCCTACAGAGGCAATTGTATCCCAAACTTACCTATTCTCACCTGTTCCTCCCCTCCGTCACAAACATTATTACGTACGCAGCTCAGTTCAGTATAATGACTACGAGTACTTAATAAAAGGTTGAGAGTTTGTCGAAGTTTTTAACGACTGGAATTTAAAGCAATCTTAGTCATTATTGAACATGTATTGCCTGCTTGACGTCTCCTACTAGCCCACCAGATGCAGTAAAATTTTTCGTTCAATAATGCATGTATCAAATAAGATTTCTATAGTTTGGAAAAGTCATGGAAAACTTCTTACATATTATTATTCAGTTACATGAATAACACTCGCATTTTCAAGTGATTAATAAAAATAAATGATGTCATGCGAAGAAGGTTTGAATTTGTATGAAATAAAACTTGGAAATCAATGCAATTATATCTGACGAGTCCAAATTCTGTCGTGTCGCAAGAGATCCAACAGAACATCTTCAGAGGAGAGTAAAGAAATTAATCAACAAAATAAAATCTGCAATTGGATCTATAAAACTTATCCCGATTGTTGGGAGCTATTCTCCAGGCTACCTCTAAGGAAACGTCAAAACTCACAAAGAAGACAACCTAAAGCCTATAATAACACCCGCCTTATAATAACAACCTTAAGGCCTATAATTTCGCAAGTTACTTCTCCTGTATACAAGACCTTTAAAGAACTCGACGCTATAATTAACACGTTGACTACGATTTTATTGACCTTCTTCGCCTCTGTACATCAGAATCTCCCTTCCAACTCTTGATAACAAAATTTACCGACAGATTAACGGCGTGGCCATGGAATGCCCTCTGGGTCCAACTTTTGCAGAATTCTATATGTGTGAACTGGAAAATCGAGTCTTGCTCAATACACAGATAAATCCGGAGCTTTACTGCAGATACGTAGGGGACATTTTTGTTGTCTTTCGAGACGAAGAGCACTTGATCGAACTGCGAAGAGCTTTGGAGCATGAATCAGTCATGAAATTTACCTATGAAATTGGACAAAATCTTAAATTGCAATTCCTAGATATATTAGTCGAATTGAAGATAATTCCTTTGTAAGTAAAATAATTCCTCTGTAATAATAAAGCTTTACCGAAAACCTACCGATGTCGGGAAAGTGCTTAAAGAAAAAAGTGAATGCCCTCAGCGCTATAAAACCAAAACCGTGAGCGCTCTCATACAAAGGGAATTCAAGACCTGCACATCCGAGAGTGATTTGAAAACCGAACTCAGATCGTGTAAACAAATTCTAGTGAATAATGAGTTTTCAAATAGAACAGTTGACACTGAAATTGCAAATTATCGATCGAGAGAAAACTGAACCAACAATGAAGTAATACCTAATGGAACCATCACAACGATCTTCTAGCAAAACCAGATGAACAGAGGCTACAAAGTGGATGAACGAGTCCTGCAGTCAATCATCCATAATAACATCAAGAGCACAACGGACAACGATAAAATAAAACTTCTGATCTACTACAAAACTGCTTCAAGAAACTAATGTTGTTTAAATTATCTTGTAATAATGAAGGTTGTAGACTTCTTCAAAATATAAAGTTCATTGGCCTTACAAGCACGACCTTAAGCCGACGACTCACATGCCATCTACAATCTGGAGGACCTAAGAACCACATGCGGGAGGCTCACAATGAGACCATCACCCGAGCGACATTGGAGGCCTGCACCAGCATAATTATGCG
>NW_025936715.1:180096-188430 GCF_000764305.2 Hyalella azteca | reverse complement strand
GACACATCAGGACACGCTGTAGGACACACGCAGCGCCCGTCCACACACCGGGCGCCGTATTGACAGGACACATCGGCACACACGCCTGGGGGGACGTGTACGAAGTGTCCTTAATTTTTTGATCTTATGGAAATAAATGATTTCTTTTAATTAATTTAAATATTGAGTGCCCCCTATACAATTATTTCATTTTTCGTCTTTTGACATTAATTGGTTCCTTTTTAATTAAATAAACATAGAGTGGTCGCTATACAATTATTTAATTTTTCATATTCTGACATAAATTGGTTGCTTTTAATTAGTATAAACATAGAGTACCCGCTACATAATTATTTCAATTTTTATAATCTGACAAAATTGGTTTCTTTACATTTAGAGCAACATTGAGTGCCAACTATATAATTATTTCAGTTTTGATCTTCTGACACTAATTTGTTAATGTTTAATTAAATATAAAAATTGAGTGCCAACTAAATAATTATTAGACATCCGTCGGGATTCTTGTTATTAATGTTTCAATAATGTCATTACCTGAAAAATTAATAATGTTATTGAGGTTGTTGAACGTTGCTCATTATCTTCGTCTGATTATAGTTTTAGTGGTGTTGATATATGGTGTTGGTGCTGATATATGGCGTTGGTGTTGATATATGGTGTTGGTGTTGATATATGGTGTTGGTGTTGATATATGGTGTTGGTGTTGATATATGGTGTTGGTGTTGATATATGGAGTTGGTGTTGATATATGGTGTTGGTGTTGATACATGGTGTTGGTGTTGATAATTCAAAGCTAGTGTTGCTAACAGGTTGTGATGACATGATGATGATATGATGTTGACATCGATGTGATGATAACTCATCACAGTTTTATTTGGGTTCAGTGACGGCAAGAAGGGTTAAATATTTTTTTAATGATGTTGAATTTCTAATGCTACAGTTAACTAGGATGGAGACTCATTAACTACTATTAAGTTAATTAAAGTATCACTGCGAAGAGTTAAGTAGTTTTTAAGGATGTTAAATTAGGAAAGCTAAGGCTAACTAGGATGGTGATTCATTACAATACTATTAAGGGTAAATAGCACCAAGAAGGATTAAGCAATTTTTATGGATGTTAAATAAGGAATGCTAGGGTTAATTAGGAATTTGAGTCATTGCAACGCTTTTAGGATCAATAAAAAAATACCAAGAAGGGTTAAGTAGCCTCAAGAAGGGTTAAGTAACACCAAGAAGGGTTAAGTGGCACCAAGAAGATTTAAGTAGCACCAAGAAGGGTTAAGTAGCACCAAGAAGATTTAAGTAGCACCAAGAAGGGTTAAGTAGCCCAAAGAAGGGTTAAGTAGCACCAAGAAGGGTTAAGTAGCCCCAAGAAGGGTTAAGTAACACCAAGAAGGGTTAAGTAGTCCCAAGAAGGGTTAAGTAGCCCCAAGAACGATTAAGTAGTACCAAGAAGGGTTAAGTAGCCCCAATAAGGAGGCTTAAGTAGCCCTAAGAAGGGTTAAGTAGCTCCAAGAAGGGTTAAGTAGCCCCAAGAAGGGTTAAGTAGCCCCAAGAAGGAT
Organism: Hyalella azteca; assembly: GCF_000764305.2. NCBI lineage: Eukaryota > Metazoa > Arthropoda > Malacostraca > Amphipoda > Hyalellidae > Hyalella > Hyalella azteca. Next base: position 186,871 of record NW_025936715.1, on the reverse strand, counting down.
TAAGTAGCACCAAGAAGGGTAAAGTAGCTCTAAAGGATAAGTAATGCTAGGGTTCAATAGACACCAAGAAGGGTTAAGTAACATCAAGAAGGGTTAAGTAGCACCAAGAAGGGTAAAGTAGCTCTAAAGGATAAGGAATGCTAGGGTTCAATAGACATCAAGAAGGGTTAACTAGCCCCATGAAGGGTTAAGTAGCTCCAAAGGATAAGTAATGCTAGGGTTCAATAGGCACCAAGAAGGGTTAAGTAACATCAAGCAGGGTTAAGTAGCCCCATGAAGATTTAAGTAGCTCAAAAGGATAAATAATGCTAGGGTTAACTAGACACCAAGAAGGGTTAAGTAGCACCAAGAAGGATTAAGTAGCACCAAGAAGGATTAAGTAGCACCAAGAAGGGTTAAGTAACACCACGAAGATTTAAGTAGCACCAAGAAGGGTTAGGTACCACCACGAAGATTTAAGTAGCTCTAAAGGATAAGTAATGCCAGGGTTAACTAGGATATTAACTGACCACAGCGCCCCCTGGCGACCACCCTGATGTTCATGCTGCTCTTGCACGCGTCCACCTGCAGCAGGCAGAGGCTGGCGTACGTCTTGTTGTTGCTGCCGCACACCTCCTCCTGCCCCTCCTGCACACGTGCGTCGTAAGTACGGCCGTCGTAAGTACGGCAGTCGTAAGTACGGCAGTCGTAAGTACGGCAGTCGTAAGTACGGTAGTCGTAAGTACGGCAGTCGTAAGTACGACCGTCGTAAGTACGAACGTCGTAAGTACGGCTGTCGTAAGTACGGCCGTCGTAAGTTCGGCTGTCGTAAGTACGGCCGTAGTAAGTACGGCAGTCGTAAGTACGGCCGTCGTAAGTACGACCGTCGTAAGTACGGCAGTCGTAAGTACAACCGAGGTAGGTACGGCCGTCTTAAGTAGGGCCGTACTTACTTACGACGTCGTAAGTACTTACGTAAGTACGGCCGTACTTACTTACGGCCTTCGTAAATACGGACGTAAGTACGGCTGTAAGCATGGCTGACGTGAGTACGGATGTCGTAAGTACGACCGTCGTAAGTACGGCCGTCGTAAGTACGACAGTCGTAAGTACGGCCGTCGTAAAAACGACCGTCGTAAGTACGGCCGTCGTAAGTACGGCCATCGTAGGTACGGCCGTCGTAAGTACGGCCGTCGTTAATACGACCGTTGTAAGAAGGCCGTCGTAAGTCGTGAGTACGGCCGTCGTAAGTACGGCCGTTGAGCTGACAAGCAGATGTTTGAGCTGACAAGCAGATGTTTGAGCTGACAAGCAGATGTTTGAGCTCACCAGCGTGCAGTCAGATGGGCAGTCGCACACCCCCACCCCCCGGGGGTCGACGGTACACACCCCCATCTCCCCGCACTGCACCCCGCGGCATGGGTCTGTGCGGTGCACTGCATGGTTAGGCGGTGCTGTGGTGCACTCAAATACTCACCAAAAATCATCATACATTCACCAAAATCATCATACATTCACCAAAATCATCATACATTCACCAAAATCATCATACATTCACCAAAATCATCATACATTCACCAAAATCACCCTACATCCACCAAAATCATCATACATTCACCAAAATCATCATACATTCATCACGCACCATCACACACTCTCAAAAGAATCACCACTCACTGGTCAAAGAATCATCTCAAAATCACCAGACATTCATCGAACTAGGGCACCACAACCGGTCACAGAGGACAGTGGAATAAAACTACCGTGCATCTGCCCTCAGTTGGGCATCAGCTGATGCCCAACTGATCTTAATGCTGAATACTCGACTCGTTTTTTTATTTAATTTAAACTTCCGACCATAGCAGCTGGTCCTAACCTATAGAAACCTAACCTAACCTACCGTAACCTAACTTACCATAACCTAACCTAACCTATCATAACCTAACCTAACCAAAAGCTTCTGAAGTTTACCCCAAGGTAAACTTTAATTTCGTAACATACACTAAGTCCTATCTCTTCTATCCACTACGTCCCACCAGCCACCATCGCCAGCGGGACCACAATACTTTGGTGATGCTCCATCACTTTTGACAAGCAGGGAACTGCCTTGGTAGTTACTGACTCAGAGCTGGGCAGCGCTACTTGGAAATGTAGCGGCGCTACCGCTACCGCTACATGCTCTAATGTAGCGGGCGCTACCGCTACCGCTACACCCACTAGATTGTAACGGGCGCTACCGCTACCGCTACATTGTCTTAAATGTAGAGCCGCTACCGCTACCGCTACTGAAAATGTAGCGGCCGCTAGTAGCGGCCGCTACATGTAGCGCGCTACTGCCCACCTCTGGTAAGTTACTGTGTTGTTCAGCCTTGTACACTTAGTTTAAAAGTCGTCCTGAAAATACTTTTATCACCACATACTCAGGGATTACCCATTGCCCTACATCATCACCTAATGACAACTCACACCCACCACACGCTCTTGAGATGAACCAAGTTACACAGGGAATAATAATTATATAATAATTATATATAATAAAATAATTATAATCATCCAAATTTGGTTGATTATATAAAAAAACAGCAACAGGATACTCAGGCTGTCAGGCCAACTTTTTATCAATATTTTGCACAATCGGGTCCCGGTGGGGGGAGCTGCCGCCCGACCCGCCACTGGATAAAGAGCCCAGTCAAGCAAATTAATGCTTTTTATTACTTATAGGTATAGGAAAATTGTTCAAAAGAACTTTGTGTTGATAGATAAAACATAATCCGTATAAGCCCATCGCACCACAGGGCGAGTGCAAGGCTGTGTATCAGAATGTAACAGAATCGAAAAATATTGAAGAAATAGACTGCGTTTTTGGCCAGTTGTTATCAAGCATTACTCGAGTAAGTAAATGGCGTACCCGTGCTTGTTAAAACTTGTTATAAACATCCTGCATGTTATAAATTGCTATAGACATGGTGCTTGTTATAACTTGTTTTAAACATGCTACTGTTATAACTTGTTATAAACATGCTGCTTGTTATAACTTGTTATAAACATGCTGCTTGTTATAACTTGTTATAAACATGCTGCTTGTTATAACCTGTTATAAACATGCTGCTTTTTAAAACTTGTAATCAACATGCTGCTTAATTTTAATTGTTAAAACTTGTTCGAACATGCTACTTTTTGAAATAAATATTAAGGACACAATCTGTTTGAAAAAAAACACCTTATTATTCTCGGTCATTGTATTTTTTCTAATTTTAGCTAAATTTCCTTTGATATTTCGTTTTCGTTCAATTAAGACTTCTTATAGCGCTAGGCCACTCGTGTGCATCTAGGCTGGAGCTCCACTCAACCTCAACATGTAAATAAATTTGATGCTTCAATTGGGGCCTGTACCTAGATATTTTCTTAATTATTAGTGATAACAACACAATTAAATAGTGCTAACAACCATCACTTAGCCACATACTCACCACATGGGCCCTCAAACTGGGGCCTAGACCTAAAGATTTCATTAGTTATTAGGGATAACAACATAATTAAATTGTTATAACAACCATCACTTAGCCACATACTCACCACATGGGCCCTCATGCTGGGGCCTAGACCTAGAGATTTCATTAGTTATTAGTGATAACAACATAATTAAATAGTTATTACAACTATCACTTAGCCACATACTCACCACATGGGCCCTCATGCTGGAGTGCCACATTGCTGCCGCCCTCGAGGCACGCCACACGCCACATGTGGCACTCGCTCCTGTAGGTGCGGGCGTCAGTGCCACACACGGGCGCGTATACGCCGGCACACTCGCGGCACTGGCACTCCGCCCTGCCATAGCGCTCCCGGCACACCCCGCCCACCGGGCACTTCTTGGTGGGGCAGCCTACCCCACTGCCTGTCAGGGGGGTGGGTTTCTGCAGTGGTACTGAGCCACGGCCCACTCATTTACACCCGTTCTCTTCAACCAATGCAGATTTGACATTAAACATCACACGTATTCATTCAAAATCACCCCTTACTCTCTACCACCCCACAAGCTTCACCCACTCTTCCTTGTATGTCGTTTTATGAAGACCTCCACCCACTCACTGCATGCCCTTTTTCTCATTCTTTCCCTCTTCCCACACATACTTACCCTCAATCATTCCCCCTCACCCTCCCCCTCCCCTATACGCAATCTCCCCTCGCCCATTCACTCTCACCCTCCCCTAGACACAATCTCCCCTCCCCCACTCACCACAGGCCCCCACGAAGGCGACGCTGACGACGCGTTGGCTGACGCAGGCGTGGCGCTGCAGGTGGCACTCGCTGTGGTATGTGGTCCCGTCGGTCCCACACACGGGCGTCACCACGGGCGGGCACCACAGCTCGCACCTGCAGCCCGCGACCCCGTACTCGTTGACGGTGCAGTGCTGCCCGAGACCGCACTGTACCGTGGCGCACGGGTCCACGCCTGGGGGAGTGGTTGTGGTACGTTATGGTTGTGGGGAGTGGTTGTGATACGACCCTGTTTAATTACGCAATAATAAAATTTTCTTCTGACAAATCTAAGCATTTCCTTATAGCGATTTCTTGAGAAAGAAAAGAAGTTGATAGGGAATTATATAATTTTACTCAAAGGAACTTTTAAAGGCATATAGGAAAACGCTGCAGCTGGCGATTTTTTTACTCGCCAAAACCTGGAAATCTTTACCACAAATCCACAAATCACCAGTCACCCTCATAGACCACCCACTGCCCAGTACAACTATCTTCCTTAAGTTAAAATCAACAACAAACTCCTTCCGTTTGAACTCAACCCAAAAATCTTTGGTCTAAGCTTTGTTACCCTGCTCACATTCACTGCCTCCTACAAAACCGCAGTTAATGTTAATATATATTAAAAACCTTTTGTAGAACTTGGAACGTATAATTCAATAGTGATGTAATACGTATAATACACCACTAATACATTGTTTGTGTATGAGGAAACTCTACTACCAACGTGCGCAGCCACCGGCCGCATAATAATTGACTAAGCTTGCCCAATCTGGCTCCTGTTCAACCCCGTTAGACTAAAGCTTGCCTAATCTGGCTCCCGTTCGACTAAGCTTGCCCAATCTGGCTCCCGTTATACCTCGATAGACTAAGCTTGCCCAATCTGGCTCCCGTTATACCCCGTTTGACTAAGCTTGCCCAATCTGGCTCCCATTATTCCCCGTTTGACTAAGTTTGCCTAATCTGGCTCCCGTTACACCCCGTTTGACTAAGCTTGCCCAATCTGGCTCCCATTATACCCCAGTTGACTAAGCTTGCCCAATCTGGCTCCCGTTATACCCCGTTTGACTAAGCTTACTCAATCTGGCTCCCGTTATACCCAGTTTGACTAAGCTTGACCAATCTGGCTCCCGTTATACCCCGTTTGACTAAGCTTGCCCAATCTGGCTCCCATTATACCCCGTTTGACTAAGCTTACCCAATCTGGCTCCCGTTATACCCCGTTTGACTAATCTTGCCCAATCTGGCTCCCGTTATACTCCGTTTGACTAAGCTTGCCCAATCTGGCTCCCGTTATACCCCGTTTGACTAAGCTTGCCCAATCTGGCTCCCGTTATACCCTGTTTGACTAAGCTGGCTCCCGTTGCCTCGTTACGACATGCATCTATAAAGGACTATATAATTAGGATCAGTTGGAGCGACCCAAGCCAGCAACATTTCGTCCACCACCATATCTCTCCCAGCACGCACCTGTTGCGCACTCGCCCCTGAAGATCACGGACAGGAGGCGCTGCCGTCTGCACGCCTCCAGCGCCATCTCGCACTCGTTGCTGTAGTGGGTCAGGACGACACACTTTTTATATTGAATGTTTTTATCGGACATCATTACAACATCAAAAATAATTATGCTAATTTATTTAATTTTGGACAGCACACGAGCTATTCTATCGCCGCACGTTTGCGTGTGAACGCTGAATATAGCTTACTCGTCACCCAACCGCCTCATACCCATCACCCCACGTACCCGTCTTATACTCACCAACTACCCGCCATCTACCCGTCACCCACCCGTCTTATACACACGAACTACCCGCCATCTACTCTTCAGCCACCCGTCTTATCCACATCAACTACCCGACATCTACCCGTCACCTACCCGTCTTATCCACACCCACTACCCGTCATCTACCCGTCACATACCCGTCACCCTTAGTATCCTTAGTATCCTTAGTATTTGTTTGGAACACAGCAGTCCCAGGCCACGATGGATCGCCGCCTCTGATTATCGTTCATCCGCCCTCATTTGGGCCACCTGATGCACGATGCTGTTGCTTGCTTCTCGCCGCTGGTAGTGTTGCAGGGGAGGTCAATCTGGGATCTGTCTCTTATACACATCTAGATGTGTATAAGAGACAGACACGGGGCATGGGTCTGTAATACGGGGCATGGGTCTGTAACACGGGGCATGGGTCTGTAACACGGGGCAGGGGTCTGTAACACGGAGCATGGGGCATGTAACACGGAGCATGGGTCTGTAACACGGGGTATGGGTCTGTAACACGGAGCATGGGGCATGTAACACGGGGCAGGGGTCTGTAACACGGGGCATGGGTCTGAAACACGGGGCATGGGTCTGTAACACGGGGCATGGGGCATGTAACACGGGACATGGGGCATGTAACATGGGGCATGGGGCATGTAACATGGGGCATGGGGCATGTAACACGGGGCATGGGTCTGTAACACGGGGGCATGGGTCTGTAACACGGGGCATGGGTCTGTAACACGGGCATGGGTCTGTAACACGGGGCAGGGT
>NW_025936715.1:167072-178775 GCF_000764305.2 Hyalella azteca | reverse complement strand
GTTCATGCCACTCACCACTCATGCCACTCACCATCCTTGTTCATGCCACTCACCACTCATGCCACTCACCACTCATGCCACTCACCACTCATGCCACTCATCACTCATGCCACTCATCACTCATGCCACTCACCATCCTTGTTCATGCCCATATGCATGCACTTCTTGAGGCGGCAGGCCTGGCATTGGTTGCGGTGAGCCTTGTCCACCACGCAGCCGCCCGTCCCCGCCTGGCACCTGCACCATCATCACCATCATCGTCATTACCACCATCTTCACCATCATCGTCATTACCACCATCACAATAAGCTAATAACCTCCCATACATTATTTATCATTATGTCTATTTCCCAATGATTGCTTCCTAGATCCGTAAAATATTGTTTACTATAAACTCCTCCGGACCGCAATGCATCCATCGCTCTTTAAAGTCATCCTCTATCCACTTGCCCATGGTTGATGTCATAAGTCAGCATCTGGAAGACACGCGATAGATCACGCGATCAAGACCTAAGTACTGGGCGGAAGCGAAGGCTATATAAGGGCTAGCAACCTTAAGTATGGCCTCCCGCTGTAGTTGATAGCGCTCCGCGATGTAACGCGTCGGTAGAGTTCTCCGACCTTACGGTCGACGCAGTAGCTTATACCTTTGAATCATATGCCTGTTTAACCACCCCGTATATAAGATATGTTATCTAAACCGACGAGTCTTACTTATCCTTCACGACCTTAGTCACGTCCGATCCTCAGGGTAGAGCTTAATATAAAATGATCTGGGACATGGCCATTAAGGGCACACAATAAGGTTACTAAGGGCACTAAGAGCACACTGTATAAAAGGCAGTAAGGACACACGATATGGGTACCAAGGGCAGTATAAGAGCACCTGTATATAAGTATAAGGGCAGTATAAGGGCACCTGTATATGAGCTTCCTGCGCACGGAGCGCTTAAAGAAGCCCGAGCATCCGTTGCAGGCGAGGATGCCGTAGTGCTTGCCAGACGACGTGTCCCCACAGACGAGGCAGGCAAGCCCCGGGGACACCCGCCTGCTGGGGGGGTGGTGGTGGGTGCTGCCCCCGCTCATGGAGGGGTAGTGGGCAGGGGTGCCCCCAGAGGATGAGGAGGAGGGGGTGGTCATGCTGGGCATCATGGAAGATGATGTCATCCCCACGAACCCGTGGGGATTGGACCCCAAATGAGGGCTTGACCCCATGTGGGGGCTTGACCCAATCCCCATGCCAAGGCCGCTTCTTAATCCCCCACTGAAGGAATCCAAGCCAGGGAAGGCTACCCCGAACCCCCCCACGGGCAGTCCCCCCAACACGTCGATGGGAGGCAGCCCCCCTTGCGGACCAGCCAGGGAGCACGCGAGGGAGAGAGGGAGGGGGGTGCAGGGCCTCCCAATACGGGGGGAAAGCCTGCTCCCGGTCACCTGGGGAAGAGGGGGGAATATAATATTCAGTTTAGCTTCATTAAAAAGCGTACGCCATAAATACATGTACCTTAAGACCTTGAGATCCCCTGCCAGAGTTTGTTTGGAGACACCAACCCAATTTGGAGACACCAACCCAATTCCATGCTGATGTACCACCCATTGACAGCTACCAAGCACCGCCCATTGACGGTTACCAAGCTCCGCCCACCAGCGACATCGAAAAATGAAGTGAACTCTCTGAGGCTCGAACCTGCGACTAGCTTTTTTCACCCAGGGGTACTAGCGCTGGCGGCTAATTGTCTACCTAACATGGATGAAGAAAATATTGAAATAATGAGGTGGTTTATAAGCAAGGAGGATGAAAACAATGAATGAGTAGGTGTATAGGCAATGATGATGAAAATAATGAATGATTAGGTTTATAGGAGAATAATTCATGATTTGTGCAGCGAAAACTAAGGAGAAGTTGCATACATGAAGTATCGCAAAAATTGCATAAAATAATCACTTATATAGTTGACGAATATCGTGTGTTAGAGGCCTGAAATAAAGCGCGGTGATTTGTAATGATTTGTGGTGATTTTCTGAATAAGAAGAGGAAGTATAAAGGGAAGTGAGGAGTAAGAGAAGTTGAACTAAAGGGGAAAATTAGAATAAAATTTGAAGTAAAATAAATGAAAAGAGACGAAATTAAAAAGGAATATAGGGGAAAATGATGAGGAATATAATGTGGGTAAAAGATAATGTGATAAAAGAATAATCTGTTTACCTGGGGATGGTAAGTGGGGAGGCCTCCTGGGGAAGAGAAGGCTGGGGTGACGGGGAAAGGCGGGAGATGAGATGGGGAGGCTGGGGAAGAGAGGGGATGAGGGGAAGTATTTCTGCTGTTGTTGTTGCTGCTGTTGATGCTGCTGCTGTTGCTGCTGCTGCTGCTCAGGTTGTTGTTGCTGTTGTTGTTGTTGTTTGGGGAAGAACAAGTCTTGTTGGGGACCAGCAACTCCCCAGCGTCTGGGAATAGACGATAATATTTTAATTCTATGTTGATCTACTTATCTACCATACACGAGTCTACCGTACACGTGTCTACCATACACGCGTCTACCATGCACGCGTCTACCATACACGCGTCTACCATACACGCGTCTACCATACATGCGTCTACCATACATGCGTCTACCATACATCCATACACGCGTCTACCATACACGCGTCTCCCATACACGCGTCTACCATACACGCGTCTACCATACACGAGTCTACCATACACGCGTCTACCATACACACGTCTACCATACACGCGTCTACCATACACGCGTCTACCATACACGCGTCTACCATACACGCGTCTACCATACACGCGTCTACCATACACGCGTCTACCATACACGAGTCTACCATACACGCGTCTACCATACACGCGTCTACCATAAACGCGTTTACCATACACGCTTCTACCACACACGAGTCTACCATACCCGCATCTACCATCTACCATCGCGTTCGTCATAAGCAGATTCACAGCAATGAAAAATCAATAATAAATAAGTAGATGACTTATTTTCTGTTTCAACAGTTTTTCTCATCTTCTATTTTGTCAATTTAGTCACAATGAAAAATAAGTATGTATGTGTAGTTGTATCTCCCAGACTTTTATGTTCTCAAAATTTCATGGGGTAACTAAAATTTTTGTTTTCTAATAACGGCCAAATGAGAAAATTGTATTAAATATTAAATAACCTTATAACTTCACTTTATTATCAATGGTGACAACGCCATCAGAAAACAACAACTCCAACAAAATCCCTTTTGGCAACAATTCGTACCTCATTAAGAACAAAACCAGGAGGCGTTCTTTGGAGCTGAAACAAACCGTGTGCGGTTTTGAGTTTGGCGTCATCATTAAGACCGGGTTAGCGATCGTCATTAACGGCGGGTTCAAAATCAAAACTGCGTGCCGACTTTTAAGCCGCAAACGTCGTTAACGGGCGACACAACCGGTGGTGTGAATTCAGCTGGCTGTAACGGTGTCTGTTGAAAAAGGCACTCCCGTTTAGCCCGTAAATTGTAACGGCGGAAGCTGGTAACGAGCACACCCGTTAAATGCCATGTAACGAGTGTAATACATAGCGAAGCTGCCTGTTTAACGGCAATATTACCGAGGTATAAAGGCTGTAACGGCTAGCGGAGCGGACCGTTTAACGGGCATTCCAGCGCAATATAACGGGTGTAACGGCTAGCAGAGCGGGCTGTTTAATTGCCATTTCAGGGCAATATAAAGGCTGTAACTGCTAGCGAAACTACCGTTTAACGGCCATTTCAGGGCAATATAACGGGTGTAACTGCTAGCGAAACTACCGTTTAACGGCCATTTCAGCGCCATATAAAGGCTGTAACGGCTAGCGGAATGGGCCGTTAAAGGACCATTTTAGCGCAATATAACGGGTATAACGGGTGGCGTAGGTGGGCCATTTAACGGCGGGTGTTCAGCTAACGGCCCCGTTGAGCCCGTTAGCCGCTGCGTTTGATGTGTGTGCAGAGAGCGACTGTCATGTCGGCAGCCCCAAGTCCTGGGGATTAGGGGAAATTGCTTCTTTTGTCAGACCGTCTGATCCCTCCATACCTCTCTTCACCCCTCCCTCCCCCTCTACTCCTCCACCCCCACTTCTCTCTTCACATCTCTCCACCCTTCTTCTTTCTTACACTTCCCTTGATTTCTCTTCCTCTGTAATAATTTATTCCTCAATTCCCCACACACTCACTTATTCAGCAACCCCCTTCTCTTCCTCCCCCACTCACCTACTCCCTTGCTCTTCTCCCAATCCCCAATTATTCCTTCTCCTCAATTTGCTCTTCCTCCTCCCATTCGCTGTCTCCAGCTTTCCCAAATAATTCTCTGATTCTGGCGTAAATTTTGCAGCGAATTTCTATGCAGATTAATTTCCTATCCTCATCATTGCACGTGAATTCCGTAGCATAAATAATACACTTTTTATCACTGATCATGGAAAATTCCGACAGAGGCTGGGGCAGGCAAAGCAGGCAGTGGCAGGCGAGGCAGATAGTGGCAGGCTGGGGCAGGCTGGGGCAGGCGAGGCAGGCGAGGCAGGCTGATGCAGGCTAGCGCACCCGGGTATAGGCTTGGGGCAAACGGAGGCAGGCTGGTGCAGGTCGTGACAGACCGTGGCTGGCCATGACAAGTCGTGGCAGACTGTGACCGACCGTGACAGGTCGGATAGTCCATGGTAGGCCGTGACCGACCATGGCAGGTCGGTTAGTCCATGCATGGTAGGCCGTGGCAGGTCGCGACCTGCAGACCGCATAAGCCTGAGGGTCTGAGGCGGGCGGGGCGTGTGAGGGAAGCTTAGCCGCTTGATCGCTGGACCGCGACAACGCAGGGCAGGCTTAATGAGGGGGGGAGGGATGTGAGGGGAGAGGGGTGACATTAGGAGGAGGGAGGGGTGGATGTATGAGGGAAGGGGGTGTATTATAAGGGTAGGGGGGAGGGATGGGAGGGTAGAGGGGTGACATTAGAAGTAGGGTAGGGTGGTGCTATATGAGGGAAGGGGATATATTATAAGGGTAGGGGGGATGGATGTGAGGGGAGAGGGGTGGCATTAGAAGGAGGGTGGGGTGGTGCTATATGAGGGAAGGGGTGTATTATAAGGGTAGGTGAGAGTATGTGAGGGGAGAGGGGTGACATTAGGAGGAGGGTGGGGTGGTGCTATATGAGGGAAGGGGGTGTATTATAAGGGTAGGGGAGATGGATGGGAGGGGAGAGGGGGTGACATTAGGAGGAGGGTGGGGTGGTGCTATATGAGGGAGGGAGATGTATTATAAGGGTAGGTGAGAGTATGTGAGGGTAAATGAGGGTAAGTGAGAACAGGTAACGAAGCGTGGGAGGAGGCAAGGGTAGGGACCATGAAAAGAGAAAGGATTTAAAGTAAAAGGAAGGTTATGATGGTGGAGTGGAAGGGAGGACGAGTGACCGAAGGTTTGGGGAAATTTACAATAGAATGAGGTTGGTAAAATGTTGATGGAGACCAAACTTTGTGGGTTGTCGAGGAGTGAGAGGAGTGGACAGTAGGGCCCGAGGGATGGGGAGTGGATTTGAGGGGTAGTGAGGTTAGTGGGTTAGTGGGTGGATGCTGGTGGATGGGCAACAGGGGCAGTATATCACCTATATAGGTGATGGGAGGTTAGGTTAGGTGACGGTAGTTAGCTGTAGGAGAAGGTAGCAGGCACTTCGGGGGGGGGGGGGGGGGGGGGATGGAGCGGAAGTGAGGGTCGAGTTTGTTAATTTGCTAAATTTACTTGTATTTGAATATATTATAAAACCAGGATAAAATACACGAAAGTTCAAGGATATGATGCTTGACAATACCAGGATATGCGGATATAAAATTTGTGCGTTTGAAGCTTGGTACTGCAAAACTATTCGTAAGGGCTGTTGGGGCGCGTATCCAGGATACTTATGGCGCCGCAATATATAGTATATAGGGGCTGTTGGGGCGCGTATCCTGGATACTTATGGCGCCGCAATATATAGGAGCTGTTGGGGCGCGTATCCAGGATACTTATGGCGCCGCAATATATAGGGGCTGTTGGGCCGCGTATCCTGGATACTTATGGCGCCGCAATATATAGGAGCTGTTGGGGCGCGTATCCTGGAGACTTTTCGTATCATGATGTTGCCTGCTCCTCAAGCAGGCAACAAAATGTCAAGGCATGACAAAGTAGGGGCTAAAAAAATTAAACTCATTGAATTGTAATTTGCTATACAGAAAATTTATTCAAGCATCAAAAACGGATACGAAATTTCCTCTCAATTTTAAGACATAGCTCAATACCGATTTTTTATGGCTTATTAGCATTTGAAGGAAATTGCACTAGTTTATGAATGAATTTTTAAATCTTAGAGATTATCTTTTAACTCGGATGTAATTATAACAGGTTATTATCAGTGATACAATAATAACGATTTAATTTTCAGACGCAGCAGTAAAACTTTACCAATTAATATGCATGGTCTGCAAATCACTCAGCTAACTAAGAGATATCTATCATTTAAGATAAGGGTCTTAGTCTTGCTAAAATGAACATTAAAACTATTTGTCACAACTACTTGCTTATACATATAACAGATCATTGTTATTGGTCTACCTAATTATTGAAGACGACAGGGACTAATGTCGTTAATGGTTCCTCCATTAAAAGATTGTGGTAAGTTAAGTGAATCAAGAGCAGAGATTGGTCCCCTACAGGCCAAGCCTAATTAATTGATTGTTAAGCCCATGGAGCCTACAGAGGAGGCGGCATGACAGATGCGACGTTCCTCCTCGGAGGGGCGGTCGTGCGTGCGGGTCGACAGCTCACGCACGACTGAGCACTTCGCCGCGTTAGCGACCCTATATATATAGACCTGCCTGGCCTCGTGTATATAGACGTGCCTGGCCTCGTGTATATAGACGTGACTGGCTACGTGTGTGCATATATATAGGCGTGTTTGTCCTCGTGCATATATAGGCGTGTTTGTCCGCGTATATATAGGCATGTTTGTCCGCGTATATATTCGCGCGTATGTTTGGCATCGTATATATAGGAGCGTCTGGCCTCGCATATATAGACCTGCCTGGCCCCGAATATTTAGGCGCGTCTGGCCCTGTACAGATAGTCGCGTCTGGCCCCGTATATATAGGTGCGTCTGGCCCCGTTTATATAGGCGGCTATCGTTTGGTAGCCGGATGCCCGTTTGATGTCTTGGGGCTAAAATGTGTGTTATACACTTGAATAATTACCAATTACCTACAACACCACACACAACCATTATCTACAACATCACTTTAGCTGTAAATAAAGAACTAGAAACAATACTACTCGGGGCAGTGGCGGGAGTGGCGTGGCAGTGGCGGGAGTTACGTGGCGGTGGCGGTAGCGGCGTGGCGGTGGCGGTAGTGGCGCGGCGGTGTTGGCGGTAGTGGCGCGGCGGTGGCGGGAGTTACGTGGCGGTGGCGGTAATGGCGCGGCGGTGGCGGGAATGGCGCGGCGGTGGCGGGAATGGCGCGGCGGTGGCGGGAATGGCGCGGCGGTGGCGGGAGTGGCGGGCCATGACTCAGATTGAGGGCCCAGACAATCAATCGCGTGCACCCAATGACCCCCAATGGACCGCGGCGCCCTCGGGACCCCGGGGACCACGCAGCCTTAAGCGTCACTCTGGACACTTGTGTCACTCACATTTTTGTAATTTTAAGCGCATTTTCTCATTTATGAAAAAATGCGCTATTGTGCTCGTCATGACCGTCTGTCTGTCCGTCTATCTGTCTGTCTGTCTGTGCGTCCGTCCGTCTGTCTGGCCGACTTCAGGTTTTCGTCTACGAGAAAATGCGCTCTCTGTCATTCACTGCAGTGAGTACTGAGTTATATTTTTAAACAATTGAATCCTGCAAGTTGCCGTTGGTAATTTTGCAAAAGTACTCCTGAATAAATGAAATATTGCGCCATATTTTAATCGTTCTCTATCCCTGGGAAAATTTTTTCACGTTCAGTACGCATGCGAAGTTCAATTCAAACGCGTGCACTTTACGCAGTTTGCTGATACCGGAAGTGACGCTGTAGCTACAATAAAAAAATATAACTCGGTACTCACTGCAGTGAATGACAGAGAGCGCATTTTCTCGTCGACTAAAACGTGAAGTCACGGACGGACTGACAGACAGCTAGACGGAAGGACGGAGATGGCGAGCACAATAGTGCATTTTTTCCATAAATGAGAAAATGCGCTAAAAACAAGATACTCCCACACACTTATGATATTTAACCGCTCGGAATTCCATTCGTTCTCGCTTAAACGACGCACAAAACACACAAGATGGTCCAAAAGTGAGGGGAAATACTCCAAAAAAGAGGGGAAAGAAGCACTTCACGTCACTGCGTCTCGATCACATGGAGATGGCTACACGCCTTCCCCTCGCGCCCTCTAATTGTTTACCATTGAGTGGCACACAAGCGACAGCTGTTACCCTCACAAATGCGCACCCTTACCCTCACAAATGCTCACCCTTACCCTCACAAATGCGCACCCTTACCCTCACAACTGCGCACCCTTATCGTCACAACTGCGCACCCTTACCCTCACAAATGCGCACCCTTACACTCACAAATGCAAACCCTTATCCTCACAAACGCGCACCCTTATCCTCACAAATGCGCACCCTTACCCTCACAAATGCGCACCCTTACCCTCACAAATGCGCACCCTTACCCTCACAAATGCGCACCCTTACCCTCACAAACGCGCACCCTTACCCTCACAAATGCGCACCCTTACCTTCACAAATGCGCACCTTAAACCTCACAAATGCGCACCCTTACCCTCAAAACTGCGCACCCTTACGCTCACAAATACGCACCCTTACCCTCACAAATGCGCACCCTTACCCTCACAAATGCGCACCCTTACCCTCAAAACTGCGCACCCTTACCCTCACAAATACGCACCCTTACCCTCACAAATGCGCACCCTTACCTTCACAAATGCGCACCTTAAACCTCACAAATGCGCACCCTTACCCTCAAAACTGCACACCCTTACCCTCACCCTTACCCTCACAAATGTGCACCCTTACCCTCACCCTTACCCTCACAACTGCACACCCTTACCCTCACCCTTACCCTCACAAATCTGGACCCGTTGACCCGGCCAGCTCTAATGGTGTCACGCCAGGCGTAATTTGAATGCGATCAACTCGGCGGCTGTGAGCTGGCGGCGACCGAGGGGAAATAATTGGAGAGGGGCGGGTTATGGGCGGCCAGCGGTGCGGCGACCAGGGGAAATTAATTGGAGAGGGGCGGGTTATGGGCGGCCAGCGGTGCGGCGACCGAGTAGCGGTGTGGCGACCGAGGGGAATTAATTGGAGAGGGGCGGTTTATGGGCGGCCAGCGGTGTGGCGACCGAGGGGAATTAATTGGAGAGGGGCGGGTTATGGGCGGCCAGCGGTGTGGCGAACGAGGGGTAATTTTTCGATAACAATCATGAAACCTTAATCGTCATTAACATTTAATTAATTTCTTCTATAAGTTAAACGATTATGTTGAATGATTCAACAAAAAAGTTAAATTTCGACCATTCGTATCAAGCCTCTATTGCTGAATAATTCTTATAATAAACATTTATACGAATTGTTCCTTTATTCAGTGTATGTTTTATGCGACCATACAGATGAACTAACCTAAAATACACGAAAGATATAAAATGATGCAATGACCTTAGGTACGCCAATTTTTCAATAGAAATAACAGAAGATGAATAAAGAAATATTCAGACTAATGGAAAAGTTCCCTATAGCAACGGTGCAGGCACCGTGTGCAGTTCATTCCTGCAGTCAAAATTTTAAGTCTAAACTAGCTATTTTCTTTTTATACTAATTGATACTGGTAATATGTTCTCGATTAACCATAAATGTTAATCATAATAAGTTTAAGAATAAAGGCTAAAACTAAAAAAGTTGCATAAAACATTTTACTGAATAGAAGTCCTAGATAAACAAAACAGAACATAATAATAATCTTGGCCGGATTATCAGCGGCCATCCGTCCCGTAGTGGCCGAGCCCTCATTCTCTTACTTTTATCCTACAGGATCTACCCTCGGCCTTACCCTCGCATTTAGCCTCGGTCTTACCCTCGGCCTTACCCTCGGCCTTACCCTCGGCCTTATCCTCGGCCTTATCCTCGGCCTTACCCTCAGTCTTACCCTCGGTCTTACCCTCGGATTTACCCTCGGTCTTACCCTCGGACTTAGATTCACGAAGATTAATCCCGTTATGGCCAAGTGAAAAAATCAAGGATTACGATCGCTTTCAAGAATTTCCTGTTAACTGTGTTCAAAAATACCGGATTACATTTGCGGCGGATTAGCAGCCCGACAATCACGATGGTCCTGATTTGTGGCGGGCAAATTAAAAGAATCTAATAGTCGGATTTTCTGCGATGAAAGATTAAAGGATTTCCGGACGTTGGATATGGCAGGAAATCTTCGATGAAGATTTTATCTTAATTGATTATGGATGGGGACTAAATGGTGTACAGTTTGAATAATATTCAATTTAAAGAACATCATTTGACGGAAAAATTTTCCAGCATATTTCTTGTGAGAAAATTACGGCTAGTCAAACATCTATTAAGTGATTCAAATTTTGTCATAACTTTGAGTGATGAAGTTGTCTCAATGTCAAGTTGTCATTTATCCTGATCGTTAATCACTTAATGATGGCCCCTGCATTAAATATATGATGGCCTCATATAAATATAATCTAATATCCTAATTTAAACAGCATGATGTCTCGTATGAACAATATAATGGCCCCGTATGAACAATATAATGGCCCCGTATGAACAATATAATGGCCCCGTATGAACAATATAATGGCCCCGTATGAACAATATAATGGCCCCGTATGAACAATATAATGGCCCCGTATGAACAATATAACCGCTGATGAGTTTTGACTCATAATAGTCCGTGTGGAGAATATAATTTATTAAATGGGTGCCTAATTTTCAGGTGCCTAATTTTTTAATAGGTGTCCCCCCCCCCAAATAGGTGCCTAATTTTTTCTTTCGTTATAAATTAGGTGCTATTTTAATGCCGGTCGCATTGGAGGAATCGGAGGACGTGTGTGTTTGTAGGAATTTTTTGTAAAGTCCTATTTATTACAAGACTTGAAGGATCAATTGCTGGACTCATTTTTATGTTGCATTGCATGTTTTATTTTGCATGGGAAGACGGAGAATTATGAGAACTTTTTTCCCTTAGTGGGCGAGATAAAATTTGAAAATTTATACCAAAAAGTTTCCTCACACCTCGTTACGCAAAAAAAGTTCATCCCCTTCATCCCCACACTTCGAGTAGTGTCTATCCCCACATATCCCACACGTGTACTTCCTCATCACATTCCCACACACCTTATCCCCATCACACTCCCCCACCACCATATCACTACCACATCACTCCTTAACCATTCCCCATGAATGGGGAATGGTTAATGGTGTCATAGGGACACCATTAAACATTCTACACTCTTAATTCTTCATTAACCATTCTACACACCGTTACTTAACTACACTCTTCCTCTACACTCTTCCTCTACACTCTTCCTGTACACTCTTCCTCTACACTCTTCCTCTACACTCTTCCTCTACACTCTTCCTCTACACTCTTCCTCTACACTCTTCCCCTACACGCTTCCTCTACACTCTTCCTCTACACTCT
>NW_025936715.1:138988-166919 GCF_000764305.2 Hyalella azteca | reverse complement strand
TTCATCACTCCACCACTCCACCACTCCACCACTCCACCACTCCACCACCCCACCACCCCACCACTCTACCACTCCACCACTCCACCACATGCTTGTCGCCACAATGGCTGCCCTGATGGCATTATGCGCCACGGCTCACTGCGCCACAATGACGCAGTGACGCGCCACACTGCGCCGCATAGTGCGCCATAAAGGCACAGTGATGACACGGTAACATTACCATGACGTATGGTAACGCAGGGTAACTGCTTGGCTCACATTCTGGGTAATTGTTAAGAAAAAACTTAGAACTTGGAGGTGGCAACCTAGGCACACTTCTAGCTGCCATATAGGCAAAGTTTTGCTAACAGACGCGGTAAAAAATATGTAAATAATAAATATATACATCGTAGGTTATATAATTAAAAGTATATAATTAATAATATAAATAATATATGATATAATATTATTATAATATAATATTTATATAATTAATAATATATGATATATTAATATAATTATAAATAATATATTATTATATAATATCTAGATTGACATACTTTTGAGCAGGTTATTGCTATATCAAATTAAAACCTAGATTACAACCTAGATTACTTTATATCTATTGTTTACTGGCTGATTAAAATTGAACCAATATTAACAAACAAGAAAAACTAGGTATATTAACTTATAGTTAAGTAACTAAGTAAGGAATTAAGAAAAACGGAACTTGAGGACATAGATGAAGAAAATTAATTACTAACCTAGGATATCGACTCCAGGGATATCATTGCTGATATTTTCCTACGGACATTAATATTAGGCCTTGAAAATTGAGGGTAATATTGAAATTACTACGGATATAAGGCAAAAATTAGGCCTTAAAAATTGAGGATAATAATTAAACTACTACGGATATAAGGATAAAATTAGTTCTTTAAAATTGAGGATAACATTGAAACTACTAGGGATATTATCCTGGAATTAGTTCTTTTAAATTGATGATAGTATTGAGACTGCTAAGGATATTATCCTGGAATTAGTTCTTTAAAATATAGGATAATATTGAGAATACGGATATTAGGCTAAAATTAGGCCAAGGAAACTAATAATAAATTATCTAATGTAATAAATAAATAAATAATAACAATCTTGTACTAAGTCTACGGATATCTTAATCATGATTTAAGTACCTCCCTTATCAGTTGGTCGTATGTGTATCACTGTAGCCTCTAAATATAATTTAATTTATAGGTAACTGTACTGATGAATAAAACTAAGTTAGATGAATTATTGTCGATGATACGTCTCAGCGATAAACAATCATGTATTTTTGCGACGACTTTACACTATATCTAACTGATAATCAATCAATTTATTGTTCAGGATAAAAAATGAAAAGGATAAGATACTTCCTGCCTCCGCAAAATTATCATTTCAATATCATAATAAAATATTTTATTTTATACATAACGTACAGTAGAAATCGTTATGAATCAGAGGTGACGGTATCAGTGAAATGATACAATGTATCGATAATGTTACGATACTTTAATGTATGACCAACAAGCTAGCCGTCATGATCACCTATAAAATATAACTATGATATAATGTATGATCAACGAGCTAGCTGTCACCTATATTACCTATAATTTATAACCATGATAATATATAATATATTACCATGATAATATATAACTATTAAGTCATTACCTCGTATATTTTACGTACAATAAATCACATCAGTTTAAGGTGCGATATATAACCATGAAGTCATTACCTTGTATCTATTACGTGTAATAAATCACATCAGTTTAAGGTGATCACCTGGCTTAAATGACCGCTTTTTTAGCCCGTAATGATAACCTGTGATAAATCGAGCGTAATGATGCCTCGCAGTTCATCATTGCAGTGGACACAGTGAATGCTTGTGGCCATCATTCATCATGGTGGCCATCATTCATCATGCATGGGATGGACAGAAGTTTTTCAAGCGCTGACAGGCAGGTGATGGACGTATAGGGTGGTCATTAACAGACCAATCGCTGACCATCAGTCTCAGTGACACATTAGTCTCTTGGGTCGGACAAACCAGGTCACTTTGAGACACATCTGAGCCTTTTGAACACATTTGGACACTTCGAAGTCCATTAGAACATCCAAGGATACTTTGGGACACATCTGAGCCTATAAAACACATCTGGACACTTGGGGATTTATTAGAAAATCATTGGACATTTTGGGACACATCTAAGCCTCTTGAACACATCTGAACACTTCGAGGTTCATTATAGTATCTTAGGATACTTTAGGACACATCTGAGCCTTTTAAATACATCCGGACAATTCGGGACTCATTACAATATCCAAGGACACTTTGGGACAAATTAAAATGTCTTAGGGCACTTCGGAACGCGTCAGAAACACATCTGCTTATTAATGAGACACATCGGAATACGAGAAGACACTTCAGGATACATCTGGACACCTCGAAGCACCTCAGGAAACGTTTAATTTTTTTAAAGCACGTATATAAACACATTTTTGGGGGGCATGTATGAACACATTTTTGGGGGCACGTATGAACACATTTTTTAGGGCACGTATGAACACATTTTTTGGGGGCTCGTATGAACACATTTTTTAGGGGGCACGTATGAAAACATTTTTGGGGGGGCACGTATGAACACATTTTTTGTGCTGCACGTATGAACACATTTTTGGGGGGCACGTATGAACACATTTTTTAGGGCACGTATGAACACATTTTTGGGGGCACGTATGAACACATTTTTTGTGCTGCACGTATGAACACATTATTGGGGGCTCGTATAAACACATTTTTATGGGCACGTATGAACACATTTTTTGGAGGGCTCGTATGAACACATTTTTGGGGGCACGTATGAACACATTTTTTGGGGTGCACGTATGAACACATTTTTGGGGGCACGTATGAACACATTTTTTTGGGGGCACGTATGAACACATTTTTGGGGGGCACGTATGAACACATTTTTTAGGGCACGTATGAACACATTTTTGGGGGCACGTATGAACACATTTTTTATGCTGCACGTATGAACACATTTTTTGGGGCACGTATAAACACATTTTTTGTGCTGCACGTATGAACACATTTTTGGGGCACGTATGAACACATTTTTCGGGGGCACGTGTGAACACATTTTTTGGGGCTGCACGTATGAACACATTTTTGGGGGCTCGTATGAACACATTTAGATAAATAATACGTCCACTACTGCACCAATAATGCATCCACACACATTTGGACACATCATAACACACCTGTACACAGCGGTCAGGATTATGGTCGGCTTTTCGTCGGCCATTTCACAATTGATTGTCTGAAATTTTTGACAGCTCGTAGGCCTGGACAATTGTTAGCCGTTGGTATTAATGAATGGATTTACGTGATATTCATGACTGATTTATGTGGGATTTATGAGGGATTTATTGAGAAATAATTCTGAGCAGTGCAATTAAATTCTATATTAATGAGCCTCGCGTCCAGGATATTAGCTTAAACCATAAATAAATAATAGCTGTCGCAGCGCTGGCATGCTTGCCAATCATATAAATAGGTTCGAGTATAAAAATATTATATAAAAAATAATATTTTATAAATATAAAATATTATATAAACACATCAATCGTCCATCAATTATTTTTCGCCCAGACTTTTAACTTGAATTACCGAGAAAAATTTTTTTAACTTGAATTACCGAGAAAAATTAAAAAAAAATTCAAAATCTCTGATAATGTGAAATGATTATTAATCTAACATAACCGCGGCTTATGATACAATTAAACATGAATGTTAAATGTTAATTCAGGAACTTAATTTTCGCCGAATGATCATCAGTAATTCGTAAAAGTGCACTAAACCAGCCAATATTTTTAATGAGGGATTGGCTTGAGAGTTAATCCGTCCGTTGGCCAGCCAATTAGTCCACTCTATCCGACGGTAACTGACCGCTGGATTTTTGCCATTCTATCCCGTTTTGTGGATCCCGTAAATCCACTGAGGGACCGGTGACCCCTCAGAGGGGTCAGTGACCCCTCAGAGGGGTCTGTGACCCCTCAGAGTGGTCTGTGACCCCTCTAAGGGTTCGGTAACCCCCACTCTAAAGAGAGGGGGGAGGGTGAGGATGGATACGGTAGTTGCGGAGTACAAAAATTTATTTTTTTTTTCAAATTTGTAAAATTTGGAAACGTGGAAATCTCCGCACATACACCGGAAAAATTGTTGACGCGGTTGAAAAAGATATCGTAGTTAAAATATTTTACGAAGGAAAACTTTGAATAAAACTTCAAAAAGATGACTAAAAATTCTTCAAAAAGCGATGCACTTTTAACCATTGTGTGGATCATTTTAACCCATTTACATCAATTATAATATATAATATATAATAAATTAGAGCTACGCACAGAAAGTGTGTTACTATTTGGACAATATTACCCGATGATCGTACTGAGTGATATAAACAGCGTCAACGCAAGTAAAACGATGTCCTCTGACAGCAGATCAATGTTGAGTTCATACATGAATGCCGAATTAACTATTATTATGATGAAATATCTGGTCATTACACTCATCATACAATGAATCACCACACTCACACAGAGACACGGCATACTCATCACTAATAACTCATCACATATCATTGCTCAGTAACTTCGCTTTTGGCCTTCAGTTGAAATTCAACAATTAAATTCAATAATTAGGAATTGAGCGATGTAACTATCACTGTATTTTGAGATAACGGTATAATAATACTCTATCCCCCTACACTCCTGGGGGGCGGCGCCCCCATAACATTTGCCAAATTTCATTAGCATTAAAAGTGCCTGGGGGAGTGGGGGAGTAAGAGGGGACTCTGCGGGGAAAGTGGGGGTAATGGAAAATGAGGTAAAAGAAATAGGGGTTGCTTGGTGGAAAATGGGATTGATGGGAAATGGAAGTTAGGGAAATGGAAGTGAGGGTAAATGGAGTGAGGGGAATGGGGAGGGGAACGGAAGTAAGGGGAAATGGAGTGAGGAGAATGGAAGTGAGGGAGTAAAATGGCGGCCCACGAAGAGGTACAAAATGTTATTGCGAATTTATTCAATAAGACTTAATCTTCTATTATTTTAGTGTATTATTAACTAGCCGCTGACGCTGTCAAGTAGTTGCATGAGCGTTAATTAAGCATATAAGGTATAGAGTAGTTAGGTCTAATTATAAGTCGGTATTAAGTAGTCAGAGGCTTTATTAAGTGGTCTGAAGCTTTATTAAGTAGCAGACACATTCAATAAGTAGTTCCCTCACCCCTTCCCTCACCCCCCTCTCCCTCTGAATGCCCTCGCTTACTCAGCACTCACCGTCCCTTGACTCACGCATCTGTTGCTGTCACTCACTTCAATTGACCCAAACGAGGCCTCGACACATGAGTCAATACACACTCACACATGTGTCATGTGTCTCCATGTGTCTTGTGTCTTCAGGTGACATTTCATGTGCCACATTCACACCATTTGTGCAAGGTTAAAAGCTATATAGTCATCCTGTAAGAGAATTATGGTCGCGCTTGCGGCGGCCAATCTAGAGCTATTCATCAATGGGTACAGATTGGCGTCACACTGAGAGAAATGGATCAGAGTTTGTCTGCTTTGTGAATTATGTTTACCCTAATCACAACCCCTTATCTTTTATATACGCGAACCCCAATAAATTGACTTCTATTTACCCTAACCTCAATACATCAACTGATATTAACCCTAACCCTAATACATCACTTACATTTACCCTAACCCCAAAACATCAACTTATATTTACCCCTAACCCCAATACAAATACTTATATTTACCCTAACCCCAACACAGCAACTGATATTTACCTTAACCCCAATACATCAACTGATATTTACCCTAACCCCAATACATCAACTGATATTTATACCCTAACCCCAACTTTACCCCTATATAAGTATTCAAATAATGTACAATGTACTACAGTAAACAAGTAATGTACAATGAACAAGAGTAAACAAGTAATGTACAACGTACAACTGTGAACAAGTAATGCATAATGCACCACTGTGAACAATTGATTGTTTGCTGTGAAAAACACATTTGTATAATTTGTTGGCTGTGAAAAATGCATTTGTGTAACTTGTTTATTGTGAAAAAACCATTTGTGTAATAAGTTGGCTGTGAAAACGAATTTGTGTAGCTTGTTTGCTGTGAAAAACACATTTGTGTAACTTGTTTGCTGTGAAAAATGCATTTGTGTAACTTGTTTGCTGTGAAAAACACATTTGTGTAACTTGTTTGCTGTGAAAAATGCATTTGTGTAACTTGTTTGCTGTGAAAAACACATTTGTGTAACTTGTTTGCTGTGAAAAACACATTTGTGTAACTTGTTTGCTGTGAAAAACACATTTGTGCGACTTGTTTGTTGTGAAGAACACATTTGTGCAACTTGTTTACTGTGAAGAACACATTTGTGCAACTTGTTTACTGTGAAGAACACATTTGTGCAACTTGTTTGCTGTGAAAAACACATTTGTGCAACTTGTTTACTGTGAAAAACACATATGTGCAACTTGTTTGATTTTGAATTAACCTTGATCGATGCAGATTATAACGCTACAGTGTAATATTGAATACATGGAAATGAAATTTGCTGCAACTTACATAAGTCAATTCTCACATTTTAACCTATGAACACGTATTAGAAGTTATAATTTATGATAAATTAACAATTTTTTGCACGGTATACGCATGTCATCTCAAACTGCTTCCTAGAGAACGTGACATAGCTCATGACGATCTACACGATGACGCCATGTACGTTTAATTACGTTTAATTAACGTTTGGTACGTTTAATTAACCAATAACAAATCACAGATAAATGATTTCATTGATAGCAGAAGCGCAATATGTTGTATATACCATGTATATGTATATAATATGTATGTATGCGCAATATATAAAATATACTCACACGAACGTATTACATATATAATATATACGTATATAATATACAGCGATATATATAATATATCGCCGTATATATGAAGTAGCTTACATTAAAATTTACACTATTTAGCTATCATAAGGGATAGGAAACTTCCTAATAACAGCACCGGAAACAGCATCAAATAAAATAATATAAAACTAGATATATATAAAATAATATAAAACTATAAAACTAATTAAGATGACATTACACTAGCGGTACAATTAAAACACTTACCTTATATTACACGATTTGCTGTTTATTGTGATTTGCTTTACTTAACCTAAATTACACTATTTAATCGAAATTATAGTGGTTCATGATTTAATTTTAGACTTTGTTGCCATCACAATAACGGCCTCGCAAACCTATTAAAAATAACAGCACAATAACCGCTCCTAATAAGAGCAGACAGACCAAACTAACCCCAAATAACAGCCCTGATGTAACACCCCAAATAAGAGCAGACAGACAAAACTAACCCCAAATAACCGCCCCATATAACACTCCTAATAAGAGCAGACAGACCAAACTAACCCCAAATAACAGCCCCCATATAACACCCCCAATAAGAACAGACAGACCAAACTAACCCCCAATAACATTCTCTATTATAACACCCTTAATAGGTGCAGACAGCCCAAACTAGCCCCAAATATCAGCCCCCATATAACATTTCCTAATAACAGGTAGACCAAAATGACCCCAAAAAACAGCCCCCATATAACACCCCCAATAATAACAAACAGACCAATTTAATACAGACCAAACTAACACCAAATAACAGCCCCTATAACAACCCTAATAAGAACAGACAGACCAAACTAACACCAAATAACAGCCCCTATAACAACCCTAATAAGAACAGACAGACCAAACTAACCCCAAATAACAGCCCATATATAACAGCCCCAATAACGGCAGGCTCTCCAGTAACGTACCGGTAACGGCGGGGGCGGGTGGTGCAGGCGACGACATGACGCTGCGTTAGCGACGTTACTACTTAACGGTAATTAGTTCCACTTATTAATGAGACGAACTAACTTCTGTTCATAGTAAATAGTTCCACTTATTAATGAGATGAACTAACTTCTGTTCATGGTAAATAGTTCCGCTTATTAATGAGATGAACTAACTTCTGTTCATGTTTATTAATTCCACTTATTAATGAGATGAACTAACTTCTGTTCATGTTTATTAATTCCACTTATTTTAATGAGATGGACTAACTTCTGTTCATGTTTATTAATTCCACTTATTAATGAGATGAACTAACTTCTGTTCATGTTTATTAATTCCACTTTTTAATGAGATGAACAAACTTCTGTCCATGCTAATTAATTCCACTTAATAATGAGGTTAACTAACTTCTGTTCATGTTAATTTATTACACTTATTAATGAGATGAAGTAACTTCTGTTTATGTAAGTCATCAGTTGGAATTTTCAACGAGCAAATATCAAGTAGAATTTCGCTCAACAGGTTTTCTGTAATTTGTTATTTAGCGAAAACTGATGTAAAATAATGTCTAATAAACCAATCTGTTTTCACTATTTATCGGTAATTATGTAATTTATTATTTTTTATAATTATTTATAGTGGATAATATAAAGAATGTAGACAGTATATTGAATTGCTAACTTATATTATAATAGACAAGTCGTGCCGAAATTGCGAAATTGCCGATTATATATGGAATTGGCAGCCAATTTACCGAATTTGTTGAGTCAGCATTTCTATATTATGTAAATTTGGGGTAGGTCAGTCAGCAAAGTTCTTTTTTTAAATATCTAAATATAAAGGAACTGGACCGAACTTTACCTGACCTTTTCTAACTCTAACTGTTGATTTATGTTCTAATTCTAACGTCCGATTTTCTGAAATAGCAACGAATTAATGATTGATTATATAGATTCGGCAAACTGGCTGCCAATTCCATAGAATCGGCAATTCTGTGATTTCGGCACGACAGATATACATATTTATATACTTGCATTTATAAGACAAGATTAATTAGCACGTGCATGTTGTAAAATGCACATATATTTTAAAACATATCTCCTGGTCACGTATCTCTTGTTCACGTAATGTAATAATGTTCACGGTACAGTAAACGTGTCAATACTTGGACAATAACCCACTCATTTACTGAGTGGCACTTTAAATTGTCTTGAATACCAGTTCACTTGCACATTAACAACTTATTTTTTTGAGTATCACTTCACATTACTCTGGCATTACTCTCAGCCCCGGAGTGCCACAGCGGTGCCACAGTGGCAGAGGCAAACTGTGCCACACGAATATTCGATATTGCGTCAAATAGCCACAAATATTTTATTTTAGACTAGAAGTCCCGAGGGTACAAAGGTGGGCACACAAACAAAGGGACTCAACGCATAAAAAAATTGTCATAAGTAAATTGAGTTGCCTGCCACAGAGGCAGAGTTACGCCACTCGAACGCAGAGTGCCGCCACTCGTACACTGAGTTACGCCACTCATAAGCAGAGTTCTGCCACTCGTACGTAGAGAGTCACCACTCGCTCACAGAGTGCCGCCACTCGTACACAGAATTGCGCCACTCGTAAGTAGAGTTCCGCCACTCGTAAGCAGAGTTCCGCCACTCGTACATAGAGTGCCGCCACTCGCTCACAGAGTGGCACCGATTGTCCCAAAAGTGGCAACTTGAGATTTCCACCGAGATCGAGGGCTGCCACCCACGACCAGGAGTGGCATGTGGCGACTGTGGCGAGTTTCGTGTCAAAGGTTTCGTGTTTGGCAGTGCACTTGACGTTGCTTGACCACGCCTCCCTCTCATCACCCTCTTATTTACCCTCGTATCTTAACTCCCCTCTAACCTGAACAATTCCAAAATTCCTCATTTTGGAATATTTTCCACCAATGAACGTCTCTTGATTCTTGTTGGTTGATTTTAAGCAATTTTGATTGGTGCTTTGACTGGTGATTTCTGGTAGAGATTAACCTATAGTGACCGACGCCGAGCCGATCCCGGCCTCTGATTGGTCGGGGATCAGAGGGGCGAGCTTCTGATTGGTCGGGGATCAGAGGGGCGAGCTTCTGATTGGTCGGGAATCACAAGGAAGAGCTTCTGAATGGTCTGGATTGGCTTGTGATTGGTCGGGAATCACAGGGATCGGGCTGTGATTGGTCGGGGATCAGAGGGGAATGGGTGGGGCTTAGAAGTGAGGGTAAGCAGGCCATTGGTCGGGCGGTGATGTATGGAAGTGACGGCAACACTTCACATTCACGACATCGATCGCGGGAAACAATCAGCGAGGGGAGGGGGTGAGGGGAGGGCGATGTTGTTGATGGTACTGCTGTTGTTGATGTTGTTGATGGTGTTGATGTTGTTGATGTTGTTGATGTTGTTGATGTTGTTGATGGTGTTGATGTTGTTGATGGTGTTGATGGTGTTGGTGGTGTTGATGGTGTTGATGTTGTTGATGCTGATGTTGTTGATGTTGTTGATGTTGTTGGTGTTGTTGATAGTGTTCTTTATGTTGTTGATGTTGTTCTTGATGTTGTTGGTGTTGTTGATGGTGCTAATGTTGTTGATGTTGTTGATGGTGCTGTTGTTGTTGATGGTGTTGATGTTGTTGATGTTGTTGATGGTGGTGATGTTGATGTTGTTGGTGTTGATGTTGTTGGTGTTGTTGATAGTGTTCTTTATGTTGTTGATGTTGTTCTTGATGTTGTTGGTGTTGTTGATGGTGGTAATGTTGTTGATGGTGTTGATGTTGTTCATGTTGATGTTGTTGATGGTGCTGCTGTTGTTGATGTTGTTGATATTGTTGATGTTGTTGATGGTGTTAATGGTGCTGATGTTTTTGATGTTGTTGTTCTTGTTGATGTTGATGTTGTTGATGTTGATGCTGATGTTGTTGATGTTGATGCTGATGTTGTTGATGTTGTTGTTGTTGATGTTGTTGTTGTTGATATTGTTGTTGTTGTTGATGTTGAGGCTGATGTTGTTGATGTTGTTGTTGTTGATGTTGTTGTTGTTTTTGATGTTGTTGATGTTGTTGATGATGTTGTTGTTGATGTTGTTGATGTTGATGCTGATGGTGTTGATGTTGTTGTTGATGTTGATGCTGATGGTGTTGATGTTGTTGTTGTTGATGTTGTTGTTGTTGTTAATGTTGTTGATGTTGTTGTTGTTGATGTTTTTGATGTTGTTGATGTTGTTGTTGTTTATGATGTTGTTGATGTTGATGCTGATGTTGTTGATGTTGTTGTTGATGTTGTTGATGTTGTTGATGTTGTTGATGTTGTTGATGTTGTTGATGTTGTTGATGTTGTTGATGTTGTTGATGTTGTTGATGTTGTTGATGTTGTTGATGTTGTTGATGTTGTTGATGTTGTTGATGTTGTTGATGTTGTTGATGTTGTTGATGTTGTTGATGTTGTTGATGTTGTTGATGTTGTTGATGTTGTTGATGTTGTTGATGTTGTTGATGTTGTTGATGTTGTTGATGTTGTTGATGTTGTTGATGTTGTTGATGTTGTTGATGTTGTTGATGTTGTTGATGTTGTTGATGTTGTTGATGTTGTTGATGTTGTTGATGTTGTTGATGTTGTTGATGTTGTTGATGTTGTTGATGTTGTTGATGTTGTTGATGTTGTTGATGTTGTTGATGTTGTTGATGTTGTTGATGTTGTTGATGTTGTTGATGTTGTTGATGTTGTTGATGTTGTTGATGTTGTTGATGTTGTTGATGTTGTTGATGTTGTTGATGTTGTTGATGTTGTTGATGTTGTTGATGTTGTTGATGTTGTTGATGTTGTTGATGTTGTTGATGTTGTTGATGTTGTTGATGTTGTTGATGTTGTTGATGTTGTTGATGTTGTTGATGTTGTTGATGTTGTTGATGTTGTTGATGTTGTTGATGTTGTTGATGTTGTTGATGTTGTTGATGTTGTTGATGTTGTTGATGTTGTTGATGTTGTTGATGTTGTTGATGTTGTTGATGTTGTTGATGTTGTTGATGTTGTTGATGTTGTTGATGTTGTTGATGTTGTTGATGTTGTTGATGTTGTTGATGTTGTTGATGTTGTTGATGTTGTTGATGTTGTTGATGTTGTTGATGTTGTTGATGTTGTTGATGTTGTTGATGTTGTTGATGTTGTTGATGTTGTTGATGTTGTTGATGTTGTTGATGTTGTTGATGTTGTTGATGTTGTTGATGTTGTTGATGTTGTTGATGTTGTTGATGTTGTTGATGTTGTTGATGTTGTTGATGTTGTTGATGTTGTTGATGTTGTTGATGTTGTTGATGTTGTTGATGTTGTTGATGTTGTTGATGTTGTTGATGTTGTTGATGTTGTTGATNAGTGAGGGTATGGAGTGAGGGTATGGAGTGAGGGTATGGAGTGAGGGTATGGAGTGAGGGTATGGAGTGAGGGTATAGAGTGAGGGTATGGAGTGAGGGTACACATCTATACAGATAGATCACCATACACCAAACACATGTACGGAGACAACACACAATACAAATCTGTGCAGATTTCCAAACACAAAACTATACAAACACCCCATACTGCTCAAATATACAGGTCAACACACATTTACACGTCTATATAGAAGCCACCACACTCAATTCATCTATTCAGAGTAACACACAAAACACATCAATACAGAGCACCACATAGTATACATCTATAGAAGTCACAAAACAATATACATCGATCCATACAAGTCACCATATACACACTACACACATTTATACATATCACTACACACTACATAGCAATACAGATCAACACACATCACACATTTGTACAGATCACACACAGCGTGCATTAATTAACACAGTTCATAAACTACACATCTATACAGCTGTCACTGTATAAGTTCACTTGCTGAAGTGATTTCAGGCACCTGAAAAATAATTTATAATAATAATTTAATTATAATAATTATAATATAATCAGAAAATAATTTATTGATAATGAAATCATTTAGTTGGATATCACATTCATATAAATTTATTGAGGAAATAAGTTAGTTAAGTCTCAATAAACTTGTATGACTGAATGAAACACTATGCTGCTATGGTCGCTGAATGATGTATCGAAATACATTCGCTGTAAAATGTCACTACACTGTACATTCAATACATTCACTGTAAAATATCACTACACTGTACATTCAATACATTCACGGTAAAATATCACTACACTGTACATTCAATACATTCACTGTAAAATATCACTACACTGTACATTCAATACATTCACTGTAAAATATCACTACACTGTACATTCAATACATTCACTGTAAAATATCACTACACCTGTCTCTTATACACATCTAGATGTGTATAAGAGACAGTCACTACACTGTACATTCAATACACTCACTGTAAAATGTCACTACACTGTACATTCAATACATTCACTGTAAAATATCACTGCACTGTACATTCAATACATTCACTGTAAAATATAACTACACTGTACATTCAATACATTCACTGTAAAATATCACTACACTGTACATTCAACACATTCACTGTAAAATAAACTGCTTACAACAGAATAAACTTACGAGTATTTACGGCTCTATCATTATACAACATGCTGAAGAAAGTTTGTTTTAAACAGTAACCTTAAAAATTACCAGACAAATTAGTATTATGTGGAGAATAGATAATTACAATATAATACGTACGTTTTTTTTCATTATCTACAACAGAAAATAATTATAGAGCGAAATAACAATATAGCGGGTGCGATATACACGATTTACGCACAACATATAAGTAAAATCCACATGCTATACCACATGGCTACAGCTCACACACATCCATACAGAATCAAACACAACATTCAATAGAATACTTCACATGCTACACATGGATACAGCTCACACACATCTATACAGAATCAAACACTCAATAGAATACTTCACATGCTACACATGGATACAGCTCACACACATCTATACAGAATCACACACAACATTCTATAGAATAGTTCACACGCTACACATGGATGCAGTCCACACACATCTATACAGAACCACACGAAACATTAAATAGAATACTTCACATGTGCTACACATGGATACAGACAAATACAGTTCACATCCATCTATACAGAATCAAACATTCAATAGAATGGTTCACACGCTACGCTAAAATACAGATCAACACATCAACACAGTTCACACACTACACAGCAACACACAAGAAGCAATCAACGAAGTCATCAAAAAGTCACGGCAAAGATGGCAGCGCCGGGCCTGACATTTATCACCTCAGTTCTCATATTAGTTATCACCTCAGTTATCATATTAGTTATCACCTCAGTCCTCATATTAGTTATCACCTCTCAGTTATCACCACAGCAGTTATCACTTCCATATTTATCACCTCCTCAGTCATCACCTCGTCAGTCATCACCTCGTCAGTCATCACCTCGTCAGTCATCACCTCGTCAGTCATCACCTCGTCAGTCATCACCTCGTCAGTTATCACCTCCTCAGTTATCACCTCTGTTATCACCTTCTCAGTTATCACCTCCTCTGTTATCACCTCGTCAGTTATCACCTCCTCAGTTATCACCTCTGTTATCACCTTCTCAGTTATCACCTCCTCTGTTATCACCTTCTCAGTTATCACCTCCTCAGTTATCACCTCTTCAGTTATCACCTCCTCAGTTATCACCTCTTCAGTTATCAGTTCCACAACCACCTATGCCCATGTTTATCAACCCATTCATACCACATATATCAGTGCATCATAACAATAATTACCCCTACCATCTTGCCATAATTAATTCATCTTATCATCCTTTCAATAGTCACCCTTATATGGTGCTCTTATTCATCAGGATATACTAGCCATTATTCATCAAGTTATCCACCTTTCATTCATCCACCCAATCATCACTGATGAATCAGCCACTCGAGTCATCTTCACTGACACTGCCAGCGCAATGGCGCCCATATATAAATTACCTGACACTGCATGCCAGCTCAATGGCGACCATATATAAATTACCTGACACTGCCAGCGCAATGGCGACCATATATAAATTACCTGACACTGCCAGCGCAATGGCGACCATATATAAATTACCTGACACTGCCAGCGCAATGGCAACCATATATAAATTACCTGACACTGCCAGCGCAATGGCGCCCATATATAAATTACCTGACACTGCCTGCTACTGCAGAGCACCGCTGCAGAGCACCGCTGCAGAGCACCACTGTAGAGCACCACTGCAGAGCACCGCTGCAGAGCACCACTGCAGAGCACCACTGCAGAGCACCACTGCAGAGCACCACTGCAGAGCACCGCTGCAGAGCACCACTGCAGAGCACCGCTGCAGAGCACCGCTGCAGAGCACCACTGTAGAGCACCACTGCAGAGCACCGCTGCAGAGCACCACTGCAGAGCACCACTGCAGAGCACCACTGCAGAGCACCACTGCAGAGCACCGCTGCAGAGCACCACTGCAGAGCACCACTGCAGAGCACCACTGCAGAGCACCAGTATGGCGCGGCTTTAGGTGCTTTACTGTAGATCACGCGGCATCTGCGCGGCGATGCAAATCAGCGCCGAGATTTGCATGCCATCGGCGCCATATGCCGACGCCATGCCGACGCCATGCCGGCGCCATGCCGACGCCATGCCGGCGCCATGCCGGCGCCATGCCGACGCCATGCCGACGCCATATGTACAGGCACGACTTGTTAAGATAATTAATTAGTGATTAGCACAGCACAGCATGTACAGGCACGACTTGTTAAGAAGATAATTAATTAGTGATTAGCACAGCACGGCATGTACAGGCCCCTAACAAAATTTAGAGTCGCCCCAGCTTCTGGTAATCCAAATCAGAAGCTGCCGCGACTGTAAATTTTCACTGGGTAACAAAATTTAGAGTCGCCCCAGCTTCTGGTAATCCAAATCAGAAGCTGTCGCGTCTGTAAATTTTCACTGGGGCACGACTCGTTAAGATAATTAATTAGTGATTAGCACAGCACAGCATGTACAGGCACGACTCGTTAAGATAATTAGTTAAAATCTCTTTAATTTGATCGAATTTATTGGTATTATTTAAGACAATAATTTTGTTGCATCGGCACATAAACTATGTCGGGATCCGAGAACAGAGGATTGAGTAAAATTTATGGGTGGGAAGAAGGTTTGAATGACAGGTAAATGTTTAGCAGCAGCAGCAGCAGCACCAGCAGCAGCACCAGCAGCAGCAGCAGCAGCAGCAGCAGCAGCAGCAGCAGCAGCAGCAGCAGCAGCAGCAGCAGCAGCAGCAGCAGCAGCAGCAGCAGCAGCAGCAGCAGCAGCAGCAGCAGCAGCAGCAGCAGCAGCAGCAGCAGCAGCAGCAGCAGCAGCAGCAGCAGCAGCAGCAGCAGCAGCAGCAGCAGCAGCAGCAGCAGCAGCAGCAGCAGCAGCAGCAGCAGCAGCAGCAGCAGCAGCAGCAGCAGCAGCAGCAGCAGCAGCAGCAGCAGCAGCAGCAGCAGCAGCAGCAGCAGCAGCAGCAGCAGCAGCAGCAGCAGCAGCAGCAGCAGCAGCAGCAGCAGCAGCAGCAGCAGCAGCAGCAGCAGCAGCAGCAGCAGCAGCAGCAGCAGCAGCAGCAGCAGCAGCAGCAGCAGCAGCAGCAGCAGCAGCAGCAGCAGCAGCAGCAGCAGCAGCAGCAGCAGCAGCAGCAGCAGCAGCAGCAGCAGCAGCAGCAGCAGCAGCAGCAGCAGCAGCAGCAGCAGCAGCAGCAGCAGCAGCAGCAGCAGCAGCAGCAGCAGCAGCAGCAGCAGCAGCAGCAGCAGCAGCAGCAGCAGCAGCAGCAGCAGCAGCAGCAGCAGCAGCAGCAGCAGCAGCAGCAGCAGCAGCAGCAGCAGCAGCAGCAGCAGCAGCAGCAGCAGCAGCAGCAGCAGCAGCAGCAGCAGCAGCAGCAGCAGCAGCAGCAGCAGCAGCAGCAGCAGCAGCAGCAGCAGCAGCAGCAGCAGCAGCAGCAGCAGCAGCAGCAGCAGCAGCAGCAGCAGCAGCAGCAGCAGCAGCAGCAGCAGCAGCAGCAGCAGCAGCAGCAGCAGCAGCAGCAGCAGCAGCAGCAGCAGCAGCAGCAGCAGCAGCAGCAGCAGCAGCAGCAGCAGCAGCAGCAGCAGCAGCAGCAGCAGCAGCAGCAGCAGCAGCAGCAGCAGCAGCAGCAGCAGCAGCAGCAGCAGCAGCAGCAGCAGCAGCAGCAGCAGCAGCAGCAGCAGCAGCAGCAGCAGCAGCAGCAGCAGCAGCAGCAGCAGCAGCAGCAGCAGCAGCAGCAGCAGCAGCAGCAGCAGCAGCAGCAGCAGCAGCAGCAGCAGCAGCAGCAGCAGCAGCAGCAGCAGCAGCAGCAGCANAGATTAAGATGTGTATAAGAGACAGCCTTTGGTGTCAGCCTACGCTGCTGCTGTGGCTGCTGCTGTGGCTGCTGCTGTGGCTGCTGCTGTGGCTGCTGCTGTGGCTGCTGCTGTGGCTGTGGCTGTGGGCACGTTAAAAGCAGCTGCTGAGGGCATGAACCCTGTAGCAATTCAAGATAATAATTAAATACAATTTATATACAATTAATATACATTTTCATTAATTATATACAATTTATATACATAGTTATTAATTTATCCTTGCTTTCATCATTAATTTTGTCTACTGAATGAAATATATACTTATACTAAAAAAAATGAATGGGTAATTTTGTCCGAATATTGCAACGATTACCAGGGGGAAAAATTGCATCGATATTTAGACAAAATAACAGTTATTTCTCCTAGTGTAACAGAAACTGGTGATGCTTTAGGTGAGGGAAGAGTGCTACCGTTTCCTAAAATACAATATTTTCGAACAATAAAAATAATTAGACATGATTTGAATTAATTGATGAATATGGCCTGATTTTATACATTAACATATTATCCCAGATTTATGAATTATACCTGATTAATGAATTATACCTGGCTCATAAATTGTTCCGGATTACTAAATTATACTTGAAAAAGCATTATCCCTGATTAATAAATTATGCATGATGAATAAATTATACCTGATTACTAATATTATGATTATAACTAATCATATTAATTGATTAATGATAATATAATTGTACGTGATCAATGAATTATAACTTATCAATAAATTATCCCTGAATAATAAATTATACAAATCAATAAATTACACCTGACTAACAATTATACCTAATTTATAGATTATACCTAATCAATAAATTATACCTAATTAATAAATTATAACTGATTAATAAATTATAACTAATTGATAAATTTCACCTAATTAATAAATTATATCTGATTACCAAATTATATATAGTTAATAAATTATACCTAATTAATAAATTACACCTGATTAACAAATTACACCTAATTAATAAATTGTACCTGATAAATAAATTATGCCTGATTAATAAATTACGCTGATTAATCAATTATACCTGATTAATTAATTACACCTAATTTTATTGGTCAGCACGCGATCCTGCCGAGCAATTAGAGTTAATGGCCCGTCTGATGACTCATCCACGGTGGTGATGAATCACTCCTCCAGATGACTACTGATAAGTCACCAATCATCAAATCTTTCAAATGGAATCATTTCAAATGATATATAAAATTATTAACTCTAAAAATCAGGCGTTGTTTCCCAGTTTTCTTGAAAATATTAACTACAACGTGAATAAATATGTTATTTTAATAATAAAAGATGCAATCACAACGCACGTAAATATACTATATCTTAGTATATTCTTAGTATATCTTATTATTACTAAATCTTAGTATATTCTTATTATATATTCTAATCTTATCACTACAGGAGATTTTTTGTAATGATATCAGCCAAGGCAATTAAAACTGAAGTAAATTACTTAGTTGCAATATCAGCCAAGGCAATTAAAACTGAAGTAAATTACTTAGTCGCAATATCAGCCAAAGCAATTAAAACTGAAGTAAATTACTTAGTCGCAATATCAGCCAAGGTAATTAAAACTGAAGTAAATTACTTAGTTGCAATATCAGCTAAAGCAATTAAAACTGAAGTAAATTACTTAGTTGCAATATCAACCAAGGCAATTAAAACTGAAGTAAATTACTTAGTTAATTAGAAGCAAAAGGTCGCTATGAAAGAATGAAGAGTTTCTCTAATGGCCGACTCCTTCAATCCTGCCATAAATCCTGCCAACAATCCCGGTTAATCCATCAATCAAGCCATCAATCTCGCCGGCGATCAACGATCAATCAGTGGAGTGGTGGCTTGAATTTGCCTGGGGGAGTGTGGGGATTAGGGGGAGGGAGAGGGATGGGGATTATGTGATAGGGTGGGGGATTAGGGCGAAAAGGTGGGGTTATGGGGGAAGGGGAGTGATGGAAGGGGATTATGGGGGAGGTCGTGGGAGAGATGGGGATTGTGGGTGAGGGAGGATGGCTGTAGGACGGGAGTAGGATGTAGGAGGAGGAGTAGGATGTAGGAGGGGGAGTAGGATGTAGGAGGGGGAGTAGGATGTAGGAGGGGTAGTGTGATGTAGGAGGGGGAGTAGGATGTAGGAGGGGGAGTAGGATGATAGGATTACTGAGCCATAACGCCAGGGATTGCGTCAATCCCTGGCCAATTGATACGCTGGTGTCCAACGCCGCGTATCCTTGATACGAGGATTGGGCACGCGTGATCTGGCAGCCTTAATACGGTGATCATGTCGATTAATACGGCGATTATATCGTAAAATACGGGCGGCACGAGTATCACTGACACGGAAATCGTGTTAACTTGAAGCGTACACGTGCCGACGCAATGCGCCAATTGATACGGTAATACGGAGTCGAATTAATACGGGAATTGTACATCCGTTTTACCGTAATTGATTTAAATAATGCTCGTGCGAGTTTAAATACAGTGATCGTGTCAGGGTAATACAGAACAAATGTTGTAAATTTTATATACATACCGTATTAATTAACTTAATCTAGCGGGTAACATTTATTGCAGGCAGTTCATGTTAATACGGAGATCATATCCGATTTATTTGGTCCACACATCACCTAAAATTGGTAATCAGGCAAAAATATACGGTGCTCAATCAATATAATTTGGTGCGAATGTCGAGTTAAAACGGGGCGAATAGAAAATTAATACGATACTCATGCGGATGTCAACTTATTATTGAAAACTTGGCGCCCAATGTACATATGTCACCTTGTTGGGTCAATGTCAACTCAACTTGTTGGATCAATGTCAACATGTACCTATGTCAACTTGTTGGATCAATGTCAACATGTACCTATGTCAACTTTTTGGGTCAATGTCAACATGTGCCTATGTCAGCTTGTTGGGACAATATCAACTTGTTGGGTCAATTTCAACATGTACCTATGTAAACTTGGGTCAATATCAACATGTTGGGTCAACGTCAACATTTAACTACGTTACCTTAGTCGATGGACGTTTGTGCATTTTGATGCGCATGTCAAATCGCATTGATAACAATTGAATACAATGCGCATGTTGATTTAATACGGTGATTACGCCTAAGTTCATGTCTTTAGGGTCCAGTTGATACGGGCTCTATGTCAACATAACACGGTGCTGGGTCAACCAAATACAGTGCGCTCAGTTCAACTTAAGTGCGATCAGGTCAACTTGAATGCGCTTAGTTCAACCGCCGTATGTCACTCTCCGAGAACATAAATTTCAACTTGAATTATACGTAAACTATTGAGTGTAGCAACCTGCGGCGCGTTTGTACGCAACAGAGAACATTTTAAAGTTGTCGTACGTGGCGGCAACCATCAGTGCAAGTCATTTTGCGCTCACTAGCTAGAACCTATCCTTTTCGGGCAGTAGGCGCGTGACAATATTGCTCCGGTTACTCGTGTCAGGCGGTAGAGGGTTAAGACTGTGCTCATGTCTGCTTAAATGGTTTAGGTCAACTTGATACTATGAAACACTTAATACATTTTACTACCACGTAATGCTGTGCTCATGTCTATTTTAATACGGCGGCTCTCAAGTCAAATGCATACGGTGTCAGAAAAAAACTTGGGGAATGCACTTATATAGTGAGGCGTTCTGGTGAACATATAGCGGCACTCAGTTCACAGTATACGGTGTCTAGGTCAACCTTGTTACTTCCGTGAAACCATTTAAATACGGCGCTCAGGTTAGCCGTATACATGGCTCTGGTCATAGGAACAGCCCACGTCAAGCCCCAATTAAGTGGGCCAAAAAGCCCATTCCTGCAGTTATGATCGCCGCATCTGCTATGCAGGACCACTTATGACGACAGCGGCCCACGGAAAGGTTAACTCAGCTGTCGGTCACCGCCAAGTGGAGTGTCGCGGCGGTGTATCGCGGCGGCGTACCGTTTCGGACGTACAACAACCGGAATTGTACAGCGAAGATATCGCATCTAATAAATCGCAGCCAGCATATCGCATGCAGCGTATTGAAGCCAGCGTATCGCGTCCAGCATATCGTAGCCAGCGTATCGCGGCCGTCGCGTCACAACAGGCTTTTTGCTGGCCATGCATGCAAGTAACGTCACGGTCCTATATAGAACCCCTACTCGTAACTAGCGCAATAATCAACGAGCGACTCGAATGTTTGTCAAAGTGTATTTTGTGTGTTTGTAGCAGGGCGCCGCCATATTTATATGGGCTGTTGGGCGCGTATCCAGGATACTTATGGCGCCGCAATATATAGGGGCTGTTGGGCGCGTATCCAGGATACTTATGGCGCCGCAATATATAGGGGCTGTTGGGGCGCGTATCCAGGATACTTATGGCGCCGCAATATATATGGCTGTTGGGGCGCGTATCCAGGATACTTACCGTGCCAGGATATTACCTTAACCTGGTAATTTTTTATTATATGGACAATATGAGATATCGGAGGAAGGGATTGGATCAAAAATTGAAACTGGGCTTTAACGTTGGTATACATGCGTTTAAAGTTTAATTTTAAAGGCTCAAAATAGTTGTTTGAAATTGTCAAACATATAAGCGTATCAATATTATTAACGAATTTTGAGATAACGTGATACAAAAATTGCTGAGATTATATCTGGCAAAGCTGGCTCGCCAGCACGTTATATATAATATATACGGTTATCCAGTATATGCCATATATCATTATGAATACCATATAACATTATCCATGTTTTATGACGCAAATATAAGGCATGCTACGTTCATTAAAGCCCATTTATGGCGCATGTCACCTCAACCCATAAGTAATCCTAGCCCCTAAAACAATCTGCCCACCCCCAACCATCCCACCCTCTCCCCCATTCCACCACACCTTCACCTCCCCCGGGGAGGGGGTCACAATTACAACGTGGGGCGGGGGGCTTTGGGGACGCGGTGGCGAGTCGTTAGTGGGGATTTTTGCGCCATCAAAGCCCCAGGCCTTCAACGTTTGGTGGGGCAGGTGGGGCAGGTGGGGCAGGTGGGGATGAAGGCGGGATGACGCTGCATGTAAAGGAAGGGTTGGGGGAGAGGGAAGTTCATTGGGGCTTGAGCATTTTAACCCCTTGCTTGTTAAATAACGTCAAAATGGGGTAAAATGGGTGAATTGAGAGAGGTGTGATGTGAGGTGTGATGTGAGGTGTGATGTGAGGTGTGATGTGAGGTGTGATGTGAGGTGTGATGTGAGGTGTGATGACAAACAGGAATTAATAGGAATGAGGGGAATGGCAATATTTCAGTGCGCTGCAGTTAGGGAGCTGCGGGGGATTTAGCCCAAACGTTCCCAAACAACGCGCATGAAGCCATCAAATATAAATGCGTATATAAATATAAATAATATACGCACGCACGTATTACGCACACGCTTATTACGCACACGCTTTTTACGCACACGTGGATTACGCACACGCTTTTTACGCACACGTGGATTACGCACACGCTTTTTACGCACACGTGGATTTGGGGCTGTTGGGGCGCGTATCCAGGATACTTACGGCGCCGCAATATATAGGGGCTGTTGGGGCGCGTATCCAAGATACTCGTGTCGGGATATTATTTCATTCTTAGTGGGAGAATATATAGGATCGGAGGAAAAAGAAAGAAAGAATTGGATAATAAAAATTTTCCATGAATAAACGATTATATAAAATATGAGCTCGAAACAGTTTTTATTTAATTAAAATGTAATTAATTTAAAATGTAATTTAATTAAAAATATATTAAAGCTTTAGTTGTATTTTTGTGTTTTATTGTAAGAGGAAAAACATGATATTGAATTAATAACAGGATTCCAAAATTGCCGTAATTCTCGAGACTAAGCCAAGAGTGGGCTAACCTGTCGGTATAATACGTATAAAGCAATCTTTAAATTTTAAAATTAAATTCATCATAAATGATGAATTACGAAGATGAATAGCACGACGTCGCGTCAATGGTAGGTCCATTATGAATATAAATTATGTCAGGCCTCAACCGCTTACGTTCATTCACTATGCATGGGACAATTGGCATGCATGAATAAGAGGTTTAGTCCCATATATGAGACATTATTATCAAGATATCATTTAAAGGCCATGAACTTTCCTCCAGCCGCTCCGTTCTATCATCATGAATAATGATAGCTCTGCATCATCAAATATCGTTTTTATATGACGCGTAATCTTAAGGTAAGTTCATAATCATACATAGCATATGCAACATAATCATACATATTGGATGTAATGTAATTTACATACATAGCATTTGTAACATCATCATGCATATCATAAGTTTAACAATCATGCATAACATACTTTATGTAACATAATCACGCATAACTATAAGTAACATAATCATACATATCGTATGTAATATAATCAGACATGGCACTTTTAGCATAATCAGACATAACATACGTAACATAATCAGATAAAATATCTAAAGACATATGTTCATATATTTACTGTCATATTACTGTTTAATTTATGAATGTAATCATTAACTATAAGGAGATTTGGTGATACTTGAAACAACTTCCACTTGAAAAAAACTATGTTCAACTTAACATCAAATTATTATTTATAAATAATAATTTTATATTAGTTATTATTAGTTTATAAACAGAGTAAGAAATAAGGGAAAACTATGAGGGCGAGTGAGGGAGATGCATCATCAGAGGGGAAATGAAGATTGACGGAAATATAACATAGAAATAAAAACGAGGGAAATCGTTGAGGGATATTACGAGGGGAAATAAAGACGAGGGGATTCAGGAGGAAGTAATGGCGTGAGGATTTAAGAGGCAGGCGATAATAGAGGAGGGCGTGGGGATGTGGTGTGGGGATTAGGACGCGTGTGGGCGGGGAAGCTGAGGTGAACGAGTGGTCCTTGGGGAGCGATCTGGGGCAGACGAACCGCACCACGAATTACGGCTACCCTCTGAGGGGAGTGGGGGTGAGGGGGGAGTGGGAGTGAGGGATGTGAGGGGTGAGGGGGGAGTNCGGCAACATGCGCCACAACACACGGCAACATGCGCCACAACACACGGCAACATGCGCCACAACACACGGCAACATGCGCCACAACACACGGCAACATGCGCCACAACACACGGCAACATGCGCCACAACACACGGCAACATGCGCCACAACACACGGCAACATGCGCCACAACACACGGCAACATGCGCCACAACACACGGCAACATGCGCCACAACACACGGCAACATGCGCCACAACACACGGCAACATGCGCCACAACACACGGCAACATGCGCCACAACACACGGCAACATGCGCCACAACACACGGCAACATGCGCCACAACACACGGCAACATGCGCCACAACACACGGCAACATGCGCCACAACACACGGCAACATGCGCCACAACACACGGCAACATGCGCCACAACACACGGCAACATGCGCCACAACACACGGCAACATGCGCCACAACACACGGCAACATGCGCCACAACACACGGCAACATGCGCCACAACACACGGCAACATGCGCCACAACACACGGCAACATGCGCCACAACACACGGCAACATGCGCCACAACACATGGCAACATGCGCCGCTACTGCGCCACAACACATGGCAACATGCGCCGCTACTGCGCCACAACACACGGCAACATGCGCCGTTACTGCGCCACAACACACGGCAACATGCACCGTTACTGCGCCACAACACACGGCAACTTGCGCCGTTACTGCGCCACAACACACGGCAACATGCGCCACAACACACGGCAACATGCGCCGTTACTGCGCCACAACA
Source organism: Hyalella azteca (assembly GCF_000764305.2). Taxonomy (NCBI): domain Eukaryota; kingdom Metazoa; phylum Arthropoda; class Malacostraca; order Amphipoda; family Hyalellidae; genus Hyalella; species Hyalella azteca. The sequence goes on along the minus strand of NW_025936715.1, from coordinate 141,670 downwards.
CACGGCAACATGCGCCACAACACACGGCAACATGCGCCGCGCATGCGCCCGTCGTCTCAGCCACAGGCGCACGGCGCATAATTGGGCCCCCGTGGCGCGCGCTGATTGGTCCCCCGCTGTTGGCCGTGATTGGCGGGGTGCCCGCCACGTGGCGGTGTTTGACACGTATTTGCCGCTATATTCCTGCGCTGTTTTGTCCCGTCGCGTCCAATCACTGCCAATAACTACTCACTCTACTCATCCATTATCCAATTACTTACTCAAGCGAATAAGCTGATGATTGATTTGATTAGGAAATTGATTAAGATCAATTTTATTAAGAAATTTTAATTATGAAATAAATGTGTCGAATTACAGCGAACTCAGCTAAAATTTTTGATTAATGTTGCCTTCATGAATATTGGATGGAACTAGGTTGGAGGCTTATTATGTTAATCGATGTATCATATATTCTAGTTTTTGATATTCTCTATACAGATCGTGCGCTTGTGCGTTTATGCATGTTTTTGAAACCTGAAAACACTATAATATATAGGGGCTGTTGGCGCGTATCCAGGATACTCATGGCGCCGCAATATATAGGGGCTGTTGGGGCGCGTATCCAGGATACTTNCGTGTACCGTGTGACGGAATATCCTCTCTACCGTGTACCGTGTGACGGAATATCCTCTCTACCGTGTACCGTGTGACGGAATATCCTCTCTACCGTGTACCGTGTGACGGAATATCCTCTCTACCGTGTACCGTGTGACGGAATATCCTCTCTACCGTGTACCGTGTGACGGAATATCCTCTCTACCGTGTACCGTGTGACGGAATATCCTCTCTACCGTGTACCGTGTGACGGAATATCCTCTCTACCGTGTACCGTGTGACGGAATATCCTCTCTACCGTGTACCGTGTGACGGAATATCCTCTCTACCGTGTACCGTGTGACGGAATATCCTCTCTACCGTGTACCGTGTGACGGAATATCCTCTCTACCGTGTACCGTGTGACGGAATATCCTCTCTACCGTGTACCGTGTGACGGAATATCCTCTCTACCGTGTACCGTGTGACGGAATATCCTCTCTACCGTGTACCGTGTGACGGAATATCCTCTCTACCGTGTACCGTGTGACGGAATATCCTCTCTACCGTGTACCGTGTGACGGAATATCCTCTCTACCGTGTACCGTGTGACGGAATATCCTCTCTACCGTGTACCGTGTGACGGAATATCCTCTCTACCGTGTACCGTGTGACGGAATATCCTCTCTACCGTGTACCGTGTGACGGAATATCCTCTCTACCGTGTACCGTGTGACGGAATATCCTCTCTACCGTGTACCGTGTGACGGAATATCCTCTCTACCGTGTACCGTGTGACGGAATATCCTCTCTACCGTGTACCGTGTGACGGAATATCCTCTCTACCGTGTACCGTGTGACGGAATATCCTCTCTACCGTGTACCGTGTGACGGAATATCCTCTCTACCGTGTACCGTGTGACGGAATATCCTCTCTACCGTGTACCGTGTGACGGAATATCCTCTCTACCGTGTACCGTGTGACGGAATATCCTCTCTACCGTGTACCGTGTGACGGAATATCCTCTCTACCGTGTACCGTGTGACGGAATATCCTCTCTACCGTGTACCGTGTGACGGAATATCCTCTCTACCGTGTACCGTGTGACGGAATATCCTCTCTACCGTGTACCGTGTGACGGAATATCCTCTCTACCGTGTACCGTGTGACGGAATATCCTCTCTACCGTGTACCGTGTGACGGAATATCCTCTCTACCGTGTACCGTGTGACGGAATATCCTCTCTACCGTGTACCGTGTGACGGAATATCCTCTCTACCGTGTACCGTGTGACGGAATATCCTCTCTACCGTGTACCGTGTGACGGAATATCCTCTCTACCGTGTACCGTGTGACGGAATATCCTCTCTACCGTGTACCGTGTGACGGAATATCCTCTCTACCGTGTACCGTGTGACGGCATATCTTTCCTACCGTGTACCGTGTGATGGCATAACACACATCACCTCCTATAAGAAAGGCAATATTATCAAGCATGAGAAATTCACTGATATTTAACAGCTTGCAATATTCATCAGGGTTGAACTTATATAAATATTTACAAGAGGGAGAGGATGTGAGTGGGAGAAGAGAAGCGGGGTGTGAGAGGGAGGAAAGGGGAGGGACCTGAGAGGGAAGAGAGGGTAGAGAGGGAAAGGGATATGAGAGGGTGGAGAAGAAAGTGGATATGAGAGTAGATAAAAGTGAAGGGACATGAGAGGGAATGGGATATGAGAGAGAAGAAAGGGGGAGGGACACGATAGGGTAGAGAAGGAAAAGAGGGAAGAGAGGGGGAGGGGTTGAAGAACGGCACGAGAAAAGCTTTAGGTTGTTAGGAGCTCGTTATAAACTGCCCTCGAGCGACCACACGACGCCCCTCACCCCTCTGTGCCCTCTCGCCCCTCCTTGCCCTCTCGCCCCTCTTTGCCCTCTCGCCCCTCTTTGCCCTCTCGCCCCTCTTTGCCCTCTCGCCCCTCTTTGCCCTCTCGCCCCTCTTTGCCCTCTCGCCCCTCTTTGCCCTCTCGCCCCTCTTTGCCCTCTCGCCCCTCTTTGCCCTCTCGCCCCTCTTTGCCCTCTCGCCCCTCTTTGCCCTCTCGCCCCTCTTTGCC